>NW_027197454.1:2500-61232 GCF_038502225.1 Cherax quadricarinatus
AATAACATCTTGTAGGAGTGAGGAAGAGCCAGTTGTGAGTGTGGGGGAAGTTCGTGAGGCAGTAGGTAAAATGAAAGGGGGTAAGGCAGCCGGGATTGATGGGATAAAGATAGAAATGTTAAAAGCAGGTGGGGATATAGTTTTGGAGTGGTTGGTGCAATTATTTAATAAATGTATGGAAGAGGGTAAGGTACCTAGGGATTGGCAGAGAGCATGCATAGTTCCTTTGTATAAAGGCAAAGGGGATAAAAGAGAGTGCAAAAATTATAGGGGGATAAGTCTGTTGAGTGTACCTGGTAAAGTGTATGGTAGAGTTGTAATTGAAAGAATTAAGAGTAAGACGGAGAATAGGATAGCAGATGAACAAGGAGGCTTTAGGAAAGGTAGGGGGTGTGTGGACCAGGTGTTTACAGTGAAACATATAAGTGAACAGTATTTAGATAAGGCTAAAGAGGTCTTTGTGGCATTTATGGATTTGGAAAAGGCGTATGACAGGGTGGATAAGGGGGCAATGTGGCAGATGTTGCAAGTGTATGGTGTAGGAGGTAGGTTACTGAAAGCAGTGAAGAGTTTTTACGAGGATAGTGAGGCTCAAGTTAGAGTATGTAGAAAAGAGGGAAATTTTTTCCCAGTAAAAGTAGGCCTTAGACAAGGATGTGTGATGTCACCGTGGTTGTTTAATATATTTATAGATGGGGTTGTAAGAGAAGTAAATGCGAGGGTCTTGGCAAGAGGCGTGGAGTTAAAAGATAAAGAATCACACACAAAGTGGGAGTTGTCACAGCTGCTCTTTGCTGATGACACTGTGCTCTTGGGAGATTCTGAAGAGAAGCTGCAGAGATTGGTGGATGAATTTGGTAGGGTGTGCAAAAGAAGAAAATTAAAGGTGAATACAGGAAAGAGTAAGGTTATGAGGATAACAAAAAGATTAGGTGATGAAAGATTGAATATCAGATTGGAGGGAGAGAGTATGGAGGAGGTGAACGTATTCAGATATTTGGGAGTGGACGTGTCAGCGGATGGGTCTATGAAAGATGAGGTGAATCATAGAATTGATGAGGGAAAAAGAGTGAGTGGTGCACTTAGGAGTCTGTGGAGACAAAGAACTTTGTCCTTGGAGGCAAAGAGGGGAATGTATGAGAGTATAGTTTTGCCAACGCTCTTATATGGGTGTGAAGCATGGGTGATGAATGTTGCAGCGAGGAGAAGGCTGGAGGCAGTGGAGATGTCATGTCTGAGGGCAATGTGTGGTGTGAATATAATGCAGAGAATTCGTAGTTTGGAAGTTAGGAGGAGGTGCGGGATTACCAAAACTGTTGTCCAGAGGGTTGAGGAAGGGTTGTTGAGGTGGTTCGGACATGTAGAGAGAATGGAGCGAAATAGAATAACTTCAAGAGTGTATCAGTCTGTAGTGGAAGGAAGGCGGGGTAGGGGTCGGCCTAGGAAGGGTTGGAGGGAGGGGGTAAAGGAGGTTTTGTGTGCGAGGGGCTTGGACTTCCAGGTGTGTGTGTGTGTTCAGAGTTTTAACATAGTATGTGAGTAATGCTCTTTTTACAGTGTCATCTGGTCTACATGATGGCTTACTTTGTATGTATATTGTCATTTGACCGATGTACAGTGACATCACACGTCTTTAAGACCACAGGTGACATCACACAACATTTTCTTAGACCCAGATTTTTGGGTAAATCGTTACTTCTTTCTTGCATGTTATAACTTAATTCAATACTAAAGCTATCAAAACATTACCTAAGATTAAATACATTTATAACTCTACTAACATCTCTCATATATGTTTTTCAAGTCTATAAATCCACCGAAGTGCAGCTTTCCTTTATATAATTGTTCTTAACTTATGTATTTCAGTGTTTACACATGATCCGCAGATTACCTTCACTTCTGAATACACACACTTCTTTGTTACACATATTTCAGTGATCATAATTCTTACATACACTTTACCTGGTAGGGTCAACAGTCTTATTCTATTATAATTATTACATTCTTTAATGTTTTTTATATTTTCTTATTTAATAAACATTATGAAGACCATCATGAATTATTCCAGTAATTTATTACAACTACGTCACAAACTTCAACTTTAATCCTTTCTAAATTTCCAATAATTTAAATTTTCTTGATAAAATGGAATGAAGGTTACAATATTTTGATGAAATATTTTTGGAAAAGATGTAAATATGTGAAGTGACTAACTTGAGAGGTTTATGGTTAAGACAAAGAAGATATTCTTATAAATCGTTTTAAAAAACAATTTGTTAAGTAAAATTATTTATTAAATAAGTCTCTCAGTTTTCTCATATACATTTCTTTCACCTTTTTATTAATGAAGTAAAAAAAAAAAACATTCACCGTCACAGATGCAAAATAAAAATTTTCGGTGATGAAAATAAAAACTGTCAATTTGGATGATTCGATCTACTGATAATAATAATTTTGGTGGTGGCTGCCAGAACCTGGCCAGTACGACTGTGTGTTAATGTCTACCATACTGTTATGTACTGTGATGTATCAATGTTAACATATGTTACACACTGAACGTTGTGGTGCACTATGTTGCTGAGATATATGACACACTGAATGTTGTGGTGCACTATGTTGCTGAGATATATGACACAAAGTCAGTAAGTAATGAGAAAGACACAGTTGTAGAAGGGAACTATTGAATGAAGAAGTTTGTGTCACAGTTGAAAGTTCCTCTCTGCTGTTATGTGTTTTTTCACAACCATCGTTGTGTTGTGATGTGTAAAAAGTTTGTCTGATACACCGGAGTTAATAACACTGTATGTAACCTGTCTGGTAAATAACTAACAGAAGACTTACTAGCAGGATTCTTTTCTTAGGATTCTGTTGGTAGGATTCAACTGTATATAAGACTGAACGCTATTGGAATAATACTACTGGAAGGATTGTTACTAGGAAACTATAGATAGAAGACCTCTGGTAGGTTTCTGCTGGAAATATAATGCTGGCAGGACTTTATTGGTAAAAGAATTAAGGTAGCGGTTCGTTTGTTACGTATAAGATGAATCAAGTCAGCTGGTATTATATGTCTGCGTGATGGTGTCTCCACGGAGATTATCTTTTCAGTGACTTTGTATTTCAATTTCCTTCTGGTGGGAAAGATTTTCTCTCTTTGTCACATCACAGATAAAATGGGTGAGGATGCTTCCTCTAGTAAATTAAGGATGAACGATTTATATGAGCAAACACAAGAGATGGTGACCATAACGATGTACGGAAAGCTCACAAACCTCGAATAGAACGACTAATACATTTCAAGAAGTAAGGAATGGCACCAAGCCCAGCAGTTTGACATCAACTGATAATGAAATGGTTACCAATAGAAAATTCGCTGTGCTGAACAAACTTGAGTTGGGAGGTACTGATATTGTTCTTAAAATTAAGAAACGCAGAACTACATGATTTCCTGGAATGATTGATGTTATTTGTTGTGGGGGTATGTGAGGACACGTTTAGGAACAAATAATAGTGAGAGGAAGATCAAAGGATGATTTTGAAAAATACATCACCTTAATTAAGAAAAATAAGAAGAAAAATAATGTTAACTCTATTATAATGTTAATAACTATCACTTATTTAGATAACTGGATTGAAGAGATATTACAGGACATATGTAAGTCAGATTTCGGAGTACATTTTATAGTCCTCAGTGATAATTTCAGCAGTAGCAGAGTCTGGTTGAAATTTTGATATACTGGTCAATATCTCAGTGATATATGACCTGCAAATACATAACTAGTCAAGGAATGGAAGGTATGGAGGTTACAGGTAAAGGAAGAGTGAGGGAAGAAGCCGTGGTGACAAAGGAGGGCGAGGCTGATAGAGTCACAGCAACAATGAGTTAGGTCATCCCTCCATCCTGAGATATTCTTTCAGAATCAAGTTAAGGATCAACTCATTCCCTCTAAAATCTGATATAGAAGCTTAACATGATAATTGTCGTAATACAAATTCCAAGAGAGAAATTGGAAGGTATGTTCATTTCGAGTCTCCGGGTATTACGAGTAAAACATTGACATGTGAAGCCAGTATCACATTCTATATGAACTGGTAGTTCTTGGAAACAAGTTGTTTATTAAAGATTACTAATTGAAAAATGTATATATAGAAGAAAAATGAAATCACTATTAACGAGGATGATGTGGATGTTAGTAACTCTTCTATGCTGAAATTTATCATAATGATGCGATTAAATTCCGAGTCATCTACAGACTTTCCAGACAGTCAGGAACATGACAGAAGCTTGTAATGGAGACTTAAGTTCATAATAAATAATATTTATGTAATTTTTGTTGGAGACTTCAATAACACTATATGAGCAAATTTCACTTTTGTCATGTTCCTGAGAAATAAGCATCATTTCCCAGTTCTTTATAACTGAACAAAATTAAAAAAAAAATTGATCCCAGAACTTTGCTTTTGTGGTCAGGACACTTCTGGAACACTTTCAAGAAAGACTGACATAAAACTATTACGGTCTAGGGTTTTGCTTGGAAAATATAAAAACAGGGACTCACAAACCAGCATTCAGTTCAGTTCTGGCTGCCTGAGAAGACACATCAGAAGAAGTAAAATGGTATCAAGAGGTTGCAATCATTTTCCAGATGCATTCTGCTACATATCTGGTCAATTCATTAAGACAAGAGCAAAGAAGTTCTCTGTAACAACATCTAAAAAAATGTGTGAAACTTACAAAGCATATTTTGGTATGTCAGTTGTGGACCAAGACACGACCTGGGCGCCTCACGTTGCTTGTGAACATTGTAAGAAAGCACTGGAAGGTAAGAAAGTCATTTGTTATATGAAAGGTCAGATCTTGAATAGGAACATTTTTTAAATGAAATATATGTAACAGAAATTAATTCTTTTGTTCTTTTACAGGATGGTATAGAGGAGAAAAATGAGTCATGAAGTTTGGTGTTCCTAGAATATGGTGTGAACCCACTGATCACTCAACCAACTGCTACTTCTGCCTGGTGGATCCTTCCAAACACCGAACTGCGAAAAATGCATATGCTATTTCTTGTCCAGGCCTTCCCTCTTCTATTGCAGCAGTACCACACAGAGCTGATCTTCCTGTACCTACACCTCCAGAAAGAAGTCAACCGTCAGAAGAAGAAAGCAGCAAATCAGAAAATAAAGAGCACTGTAAACAAGACTATGATCTCACAGATGTAGCTGTTGGGAGGAATATTTAGTACCCAAACCAAACAGACCTCAATGACCTTATCAGAGATCTTGATTTGACAAAGTCAAATGCTGAGCTTTTGATTTCAAGGCACAAGGAGTGGGACTTGGTGGATGAAAGTGTGCAGGTAACAAGCCAAAGAAAACGTCATCAACATTCCTCAATATTCTTCACTAATGAAGACAGGTTGTGCTACTGCAATGATGTGTCAGGCCTGTTTGATGTAACTGGAATTTCATGCAATCCAGATGAGTAGAAACTCTTCATTGACAGCTCTTCCAGAAGCATAAAAGCTGTACTTCTGCACAATGGGAACAAGTATCTATCTCTTCCCTTGGCTCATACAGTGCATCTTAAGGTGGACTACAACAGTGTCAAACTTCTACTGGAAGCTTTGAACTATGATAAGTATGGCTGGGAGGTTATTTGGGACTTCAAAATGGTGGCATTTTTGATGGGACTCCAAGGAGGATTTTACCAGGTTTCCTTGTTATCTCTGTCTCTGGGATAGTAGACACAGAGCAGCACATTACCATAGGAAGCACTGGCCTCTAAGAACTGAGTTCTCAGTAGGAAGACATAATATCAAACATAAACCATTGGTGGATCCTCAAAAGGTTCTGTTCCCTCAATTAAACATTAAACTAGTGCTATTAAAATAGTGTGTCACAGCTCATGACAAAGTCTGCAGCCTTCAAGTATCTTCAAGACCTCTTTCCCAAGCTATCAGGGGCAAAGTCAGGAAAATCATGGAGTGCTCACAATTTCCAAAGAAGCTCACAGAGAAGGAAATGGAAGATGTTGGAGTTTTGTTCTGTAGCACAGGACTTTCTAGGCAACAACAAGTCTGATAATTATGTGGAACCTCTTGAGACCTTGATAAAAAGCTATGGTTAGATGGGCTGTAAGGCGTCCCTTAAGGTTCATATCCTTCATGGTCATCTTGACAATTTCAAGGAGAATATGGGAGCATACTCAGAGGAGCAAGGGGAGCGCTGCCACCAAGATATCAGGAATCTTATAATGAAAACATTATGGGAGGCTACAGTTGAGGGTTTCAACGGGAAAATGGTTTGTTGCATGTTCGCAAATTAGAAAAACTGCTTATTTTTAACTTTGCAAATATGTTTCAGAAAGTTTAAAATAAAATTTGTGTAACTTTTATTTATTTTATTACTGTTTTTCTTTTACATCCAAAACTAGCAAAAAATATTAAAATTTAGCCATTTTTTTGTCAAAAATTCATCCTGTAAGCCAAAAAAGCAAAGTTTAAAAGGAATAATGGGCATTTTCTATTGTTTTGCAATAAAAGGAGTTGGAAAATAACACTTACTTGCCATTAACAAAAATAGTGCTGCATAGTGTAATCTAAAATTTAATGGGAGCCCAGTGACTAATGCGACGGTCTGGAGTTTTGAGACTCTCTGACCGCGGGTTCAAATCCCGCCCGTGGTATGGTTTAGATGATTAAAACATTAACTGATTTATTATCATGATAGAATAGTTATAAGCAACGACCTACACTATACTAGGCAATGTCTTGCTGCGAAAAGCAAAATGCAATAGGATTATTACATTCTTTGGAAGAAATTTCGAGTACAAACTTGCAGAAACAGTTACCAGTGTATAATGTTGCCGTTGGACACCAACATGAATATTCTTATAAAAAACGTCAAGAAACTTGAGGATATATGGACGCAACATTGTGACTTCCACAAACTTTCCTGACAGTATTACAATGGTAGAATATACAGACAATATGTAAAGAAGACACAATATGCGAGCTTTCCACTCTACTGTAATGAGTTCATAATCATGGCGTAGGTCGTAACCTCAAAGAAAAAAATAAGTTCAATGACAATTTATTCTAGTATTGCTTTATATTACTCATTCCTAGAAACTAGAGAAAGTGTAGTAGGAGTGAGTAATATGAAGCAATGCTTAAAGTTTTTTACTAGAATAAATTGTCATTGTAACTTATTTTTTCCTTTGAGCTCTTTTTTGGGTCACCTTGCCTCGGTGGGAGACGGCCAACTTGATATATATATATATATATATATATATATATATATATATATATATATATATATATATATATATATATATATATATATATATATATATATATATATATACTCACACATAATCACGGTTTTTGCAGAGGTGGTCAGAACACAACAGTTTAGAAGCATATACGTATAAAGATACACAACATATCCTTCCAAACTGCCAATATCCCAAATCCCTCCTTTAAAGTGCAGGCATTATACTTCCCATTTCCAGGACTCAAGTCCAGCTATACAAAAATACTTTTATTAACTCCAAACCTCCTAATTTCCACATTCCGAATTTTCTGCATAATATTCACAACACACATTGCCCATAGACAGGACATCTCCACTGCCTCCAACCTCCTCCTCACTGCAGCATTAACAACCCAAGCTTCACACCCATATAAATGTGTTGGTCATTAAACTTTCATGCATTCCCTTCTTTGCCTCCACAGATAATGTTTTTTTTTGTCTCCACTTATACATAATCCTCACATAATCCACTCATCCATTCATACATAATCCTTCACCATTTCTTTGGTTAACCTCATTCTTCATAAATCCATCCGCTGACACTGCAACTCCCAAATATCTGAAAACATTCACTTCCTCCATACTCCTCCTCTCCAATTTGATATCCAATTTTTATTTATCTAAATCATTTGATACCCTCATCACCTTACTCTTTTCTATGCTCACTATCAAGTTTCTACCATTACACACCTTCCCAAACTCGTCCACTAACCTTTGTAACTTTTCTTTAGAATCTCCCATAAGCACAAGTTGGCCGTCTCCCTACCTTTAGCACAACACATAGACAATTTCAACCCATTATGTTTAATAGTGACTATACTCTATATAACCAAAGTGCTTTAGTTATATACTTATCCCACTTTCCCACTACTACAGATATCAGTATTAGAACTCACCGCACAATACAAGATATAAATAACCACTATTTAAACCTAAAAGATGAATGATCACGTTGACCCTGATCTAAACCTCCATAATCTAACACACAATCAAAACTTATTGGAAAGTAACTGCGTTTATTACACAGCATCACAAGCCAGCACTATCCTAAACACTGCTCAAAGTCTATCAGTTCTTAACTTCAACATCAGGTCTTTAGGCAAACACTATGATGACCTCCTGGCACTCCTTAAGTCACTAAAGACACCCTTCTCCTGCATTATTCTTTCCGAGACCCGGGTTAAGCAGGATACAATAGATATCTACCCACTACCAGCAATCCACAACTGCAGACCATACCAAATTGGGGGTGGTATTGCAATCTATTACTCTAACCAACTATCTTGTATTAGCACCACTTGCTTTAGTGATGAATATGGGGAATACATTTTTGCTAATTTTACTGTAAAAAACTTTAAGACGCCTATAACAATCGGTGCCATTTACCGGATACCCCACACAAACATCCCAAATTTCAGTGAAAAATTAAAGTCACTAATAACAAACAGACAAATGAACGAGCACCACCTTCTCTTAGCTGGAGACTTCAGTATCAACCTTGGCCTACCAGATGATCAGCCTGTAACTGATTTAATCAACAATATGAACAACACACTTCTCATAACAACAATTACTAAATCAACAAGGATGACTGAGACAAGTGCAACCATAATAGACCACATATGGACCAATATACTAGCCCCCCTTAAATCAGGGATAATCACAGACAGCACTACTGACCACTACCCTACCTTCCTCTTAACAAACATTAGTAAGCCACCACTCGAATACAACAAAGTTTCATTTAGACTCCAAGACGAGGCCTCAATAAGGAATTTCACAGCAGACCTAGAGACTGTTGACTGGCCTACAGAATTCTCCAATGCCAATGGTATTGACGATTGGACAGATATTTTTCTTAACAAAATACTTAGACTATACAACAAACATTGTCCTATAAAAACGAAACAGATCGCGAATAAATGGCTCGATTGCCCATGGCTAACCAGTAGCATTCTGAAATCCATTGATAAGAAACACCAATATGAAAAGCAATATAGACAGGGCTTAATACACAAAGATATTCTTAAACAATATTCATCAGTTCTCACCAAAGTAATAAAGAAAGCCAAACAACTATACTACTCCAGCAGATTCACTGACACAAGAGGAGATATAAAAAAGACCTGGAAAACACTTTCCCAGATTCTGGGGACCGACAAACTGAAGAAAACCAAGAATATTGTCCTAACCAAACCTAATAAAACACCCTTGCATCCTACTGATACAGCTAGCAAGATAAACGACTTCTCAAACATAGGATCTGATCTCGCCAGTAAAATCCCACGTACCAACGCCCGTGCCGGGGACTACCTAGATGGGAATTTTCCAAATTCCCTCTATCTTGTACCAACTGAGCCCACGGAAGTCACCGCGATCATAAAGTCACTTAAAAATAACTCGGGGAATCTGTCTCACGTCCCACCATTATTGTACAAGCGAGCGGCCCATGTCCTTTCGCATGCTATTACATTGCTTTTTAACAAGTCACTAGAAACTAGCACTTTCCCGACACTACTCAAGACAGCAAGGGTTACACCAATACATAAAGGTGGTGACCCTACAGATGTAAACAACTATAGGCCAATATCAAACTTACCATTGCTATCCAAAACCTTCGAGAAACTCGTGCACAGTAGACTATATTCATTTATAACGTCACAAAACATACTCAACCCCTGCCAATTTGGATTCAGGAAAAATAAAAGGACTAATGATGCAATTGTAAAAATGCTAGATCTGCTTTACACAGCATTGGAAAATAAGGAATATCCGCTAGGAATTTTTATTGACCTAAGAAAAGCGTTTGACACAGTAGACCACGGCATCCTTCTCCACAAACTTGACCATTATGGTATAATAGGACATGCGCTTTGATATTTCAAATCCTACCTTACTAATAGGTATCAGTGTGTCACCATTAAAGACAACCTCATCAACACGGCCACTTGATACTGGAGTTCAGCAGAGAAGTGTCCTTGGTCCCCTGCTCTTCCTCATTTACATTAATGATCTCCCAAACGTATCCCAACATCTGCAACCCATTCTCTTTGCTGACGACACGACTTACGTCATCTCCCACCCTAATCTTGCCACCCTCAACACCATTGTCAACGAGGAGCTGCTCAAAATTCTGACTTGGATGACAACCAATAAACTTACACTTAAATCTGACAAAACCTGCTACATTATGTTTGGTAGCAGAGCAGGTGTTGCGCAACTTAACATTAAGATCGACAACACTCTAATTGCCAGACATAATGAGGGCAAATTCCTAGGTCTTTACCTCGACAACAACCTAAATTTCGGCACCCATATCGAAGACATAACAAAAAAAGTATCCGAAACGGTGGGGATCCTCTCTAAGATACGATATTACGTGCCGCAAACTGCCCTTCTCACACTATACCATTCACTCATTTATCCATACCTCACCTATGCTATTTGTGCTTAGGGATCAACTGCAGCAACACATCTAAAGCCAATAATAGCCCAACAAAAAGCTGCAGTAAGAATAATCACTAAATCCCATCCCTGGCAACACACACCCCACTCTTCATAGATCTAAACTTACTCCCTGTTCACAACATCCACACTTTCTACTGTGCAATATACATCTACAGGACCTTAAATTCCAATATTAACCTTGGCCTAAAACGCTTTCTTGATAGTTGTGACAGGGCCCACAGGCATAACACCAGACACAAACATCTCTATGACATTCCCCGTGTCCGACTAAACCTTTACAAAAATTCAATGTTTGTAAAAGGGCCAAAAATCTGGAACACCCTTCCTGAAAACTCTAGAACTGCAGACACATTCATCACTTTCAAAACTACAATTAGAAAACATCTTATCTCCCTGATACACCCCGTCAACTAACTACATGTAAACCACCTGGTGGTTCACACTTTCACTCACCCATTGACTATAAACACAGAAATGCGAATCTTAATCTTAAAATAATGAATCCTAACTAGTCATAAGTTTGCCTATGATACTCCAATATAGACACTATGTATTGTGCCAAAACAAAAGCATTCACATTGCTAAACTCACAAACTAAATTGTAGTCACTTAGCCTTAATACCATAATCTGTAATAATTTAAAGTTTAGAATTAATCTAAGTCTGCCCGAAATGCCTAGCCATGCTAGGTGTCCTAGTGGCCCCCTCTGTAATTAGTATTTTAAAACATGTAAACCACACAATATTCAAAATCTGTAAACTCCGCATTGTAATCCTTATAGAGAATAAACTTGATTGATTGACTGATTGATTGTTTGATTTATCTAAATACTGTTCATATCCCCTACCCACTCTAAAACCTCCTTTCTCATCCGCAATCCTACTCTCTGTGTTACCTCTAATTCTTTCAATAATAACCCTATCGTACACTTTTCCTGGTATACTCAGTAAACTTATTCCTCTATAATTTTTACAATCTCTTTTTTCCCCCTTCCCTTTATATAGTGGAATTATACATGCTCTCTGCTAATCCTTAGGTACCTTCCCCTCTTTCATACATTTATTAAACAAAAATACCAACCACTCCAACACTATATCCACCCCTGCTTTTAACATTTCTGTCATGATCCCGTCAGTTCCAGCTGCTTTACCCCCTTTCATTCTATGTAATGCCTCACGTACCTCCCCCACACTCACATCCTGCTCTTCTTCACTCCTAAAAGATGGTAAACCTCCCTGGCCAGTGCATGAAATTACCGCCTCCCTTTCTTCGACGACATTTAAAAGTTCCTCAAAATATTCCCGGCATCTACCCAATACCTCCATCTCCCCATCTACTAATTCCCCTACTCTGTTTTTAACTGACAAATCTATTTGTTCCCTAGGCTTTCTTGACCTGTTTATCTCACTCCAATTTTTTTCTTATTTTCATCAAAATTTCTTGACAGTGCCTCACCCACTCTATCATCTGCTCTCCTTTTGCACTCTCTCACCACTCGATTCACCTTTCTTTTACTCTCCATATACTCTGCTCTTCTTATAACACTTCTGCTTTGTAAAAACCTCTCATATGCTACCTTTTTCACTTTTATCACACCCTTTACCTCATCATTCCACCAATCACTCCTCTTTCCTCCTGCACCCACCCTCCTATAACCACAAACTTCTGCCCCACATTCTAATACTGCATTTTTAAAACAAACTATTCCAACCCTCTTCAACCCCCCCACTACTCATATTTGCACTAGCCCAACTTTCTGCCAATAGTTGCTTATATCTCTATTAGGAAGGATTGTGTTAAGCAATCTTGTTTCAAAAAAATCCATGTATAAGTTACTTAGAACAGGTGAGAGAGTATATATATATATATATATATATATATATATATATATATATATATATATATATATATATATATATATATATATATATATATATATATATATATATATATATATATTATTTTTTTTATTATCACACTGGCCGATTCCCACCAAGGCAGGGTGGCCCGAAAAAGAAAAACTTTCACCATCATTCACTCCATCACTGTCTTGCCAGAAGGGTGCTTTACACTACAGTTTTTAAACTGCAACATTAACATCCCACCTTCAGAGTGCAGGCACTGTACTTCCCATCTCCCTGTCGGTTTCCCTGAACCCCTTCATAAATGTTACTTTGCTCACACTCCAACAGCACGTCAAGTATTAAAAATCATTTGTCTCCATTCACTCCTATCAAACACGCTCACGCATGCCTGCTGGAAGTCCATGCCCCTCGCACACAAAACCTCCTTTACCCCCTCCCTCCAACCTTTCCTAGGCCGACCCCTACCCCGCCTTCCTTCCACTACAGACTGATACACTCTTGAAGTCACTCTGTTTCGCTCCATTCTCTCTACATGTTCGAACCACCTCAACAACCCTTCCTCAGCCCTCTGGACAACAGTTTTGGTAATCCCGCACCTCCTCCTAACTTCCAAACTACGAATTCTCTGCATTATATTCACACCACACATTGCCCTCAGACATGACATCTCCACTGCCTCCAGTCTTCTCCTCTCTGTAACATTCATCACCAATGCTTCACACCCATATAAGAGCGTTGGTAAAACTATGCTCTCATACATTTCCCTCTTTGCTTCCAAGGACAAAGTTCTTTGCCTCCACAGACTCCTAAGTGCACCTCTCACCCTTTTCCCCTCATCAGTTTTATGATTCACCTCATCTTTCATAGACCCATCTGCTGACACGTCCACTCCCAAATATCTGAATACATTCACCTCCTCCATACTCTCTTCCTCCAATCTGATATCCAATCTTTCGTCACCTAATCTTTTTGTTATCCTCATCATCTTACTCTTTCCTATATTCACTTTTAATTTCCTTCTTTTACCTACCCTACCAAATTCATCCACCAACCTCTGCAACTTCTCTTCAGAATCTCCCAGGAACACAGTGTCATCAGCAAAAAGCAACTGTGACAACTCCCACTTTTTCTTTATCTTTTAGCCCCACACCACTTGCCAAGACCCTAGCATTCACTTCTCTTGCAACCCCATCTATAAATATATTGAACAACCTCAGTGACATCACACATCCTTGTCTAAGGCCTACTTTTACTGGGAAATAATCTCCCTCTTTCCTACATACTCTAACTTGAGCCTCACCATCCTCGTAACAACTCTTCACTCCTTTCAGTAACCTACCTCCTATACTATACACCTGCAACATCTGCCACATTGCCACCCTATCCACCCTGTCATACGCCTTTTCCAAATCCATAAATGCCACAAAAACCTCTTTAGCCTTATCTAAATACTGTTCACGTATATGTTTCACTGTAAACACTTGGTCTACACACCCCCTACCTTTCCTAAAGCCTCGTTGTTCAACTGCTATCCTACTCTCCGTCTTACTCTTAATTCTTTCAGTAATAACTCTACTATGCACTTTACCAGGTATACTCAACAGACTTATCCCCTTATAAATTTTGCACTCACTTTTGTCCCCTTTGCCTTTATACAAAGGAACTATGCACGCTCTCTGCCAGTCCCTAGGTACCTTACTCTCTTCGATACACTTATTAAATAATAGCACCAACCACTCCCTCACGAACCCACTGCCTCACGAACTTCCCACACACTCACAACTGGCTCTTCCTCACTCCTGCCCTATACACACAGCTTCCCTACCTTCATCAACATTTAACAATTCCTCAAAATATTCCCTCCATCTTCCCGATACCTCTAGCTCTCCATTTAATAACTCTCCTCTCCTTAACTGACAAATCCATTTGTTCCCTAGGCTTCCTCAACTTGTTAATGTCACCCCAAAACTTTTTCTTATTTTCAACAAAATTTATTGATAACATCTCACCCACTCCCTCATTTGCTCTCTGTTCACATTGCTTCACCACTCTCTTAATCTTTTTCTCTCCATATACTCTTCCCTCCTTGCATCACTTCTACTTTGTAAAACTTCTTATATGCTAATTTTTTCTCCATTACTACTCTCTTTACATCATTCCACCAATCGCTCTTCTTCCCTCCTGCACTTAATGGAGAATTTCAGAAGACTGCTAGAACACTTGGGGAGTAGTAGTTTCATAACCAATAATCCGCATTGCTTTAGCGTTGGAGTATCTTAAAAACCATTGTTAGAATTAAATGGCAGTGTAATGGAAGTGAGAAAGGAGAGAGAGAGAGAGAGAGAGAGAGAGAGAGAGAAGGCGGGTGGTGGTTGGGTGGATTGCATTTTCTCAACTGCAAGAAGTCATTTTAAATTGTACCCACTAGTAGCTGGGGCAAAAAACTCGAAGTTCATGTAGGAGTAACAGGTAACATATTCCATTGGCACAGAGTACCTTAGGGAAGAGAAAGCAAAGAAGGACTGTTTGGGAAGAGATGTCAGATCTGGGACGAATAACAAGCAGTGTTCCACAATAATTGATATTAGGATTGAGTTGAACGTATCCCTACTAGCTGATGTAAAACTAATGAGGAAAATACAAACAAACGACAACGAAATATTATATATACACCAGGACAAAATACAAGATTAGTCAGAAAAAAGGTTGCTCGATAACTTCAGTGAATGCAAGGTAATAAAGATTGAGGAAATGGTAAGAAGATAATACACGATAGAGTATAGACTCCGCGAATAGAGGCTGCACATATCACATCAAGAGAAAGACCTAGGGGTGAGCATAGTGCCTAACATATTGCCAAACTCTCAATTTAATTAACCAAATGCCAATGATTGTCTTGCACTTCTAAGAGCTGCCTTCAGGAATTTCAATAACGAGTCATTATCTGCCTTTTATACAAAATGTATTAGAGTATACGACACAGACTTGTAACTTACACCAGAGAAAGTATGCAACATGAAAAGTGCAGAGGAATGCAACGAAACTAGTTCCAGAACTAAAGGGTATGAGCTACTAGGAGCAAATATCGGAAATGAATCTAATATCACTGGAGGACAGAAGAACCATGGAAGGCATAACAACGTAAAAGATTCTCTGGCGAGTTGATAGGGTAGACAGGGATTGCCTGTTTGAGAGGCGGGAAACTAAAACTTCATGAATCAACTTTCCTGAACATAACTTGCACCTACCAGGAAATCTCTCGAGTGCTAAACCATTCAAAGAGAGAGAGTGCATTGGTGCTAGTAAAGAAATCTTATCACGCTCATGAATGCTTGCTGGAAGTCCAAGCCCCTCGCACACAAAACTTCTTTTTCACCCTCCCTTCAACCTTTCCTAGGCCGATCCCTACCCCACCTTCCCTCCACTACAGATATATACACTCTCGAAGTCATTCTATTTTGTTCCATCCTCTCTACATATCTGATCCACCTCAACAACCCCTCCCCAGCCCTCTGGATACTAGTTTTACTAGTCTCACACCTCTTAATTTCCAAACTGCGAATTCTCTTCATTATATTCACACCACACATTGCCCTCAGACACGACATCTCGACTGCCTCCAGCCTTCTCCCTGTTACAACGTTCACCACCCATGCTCCACACCTATATAAGAGCGTTGGTGTAACTATACTCTCATACATTCACCTCTTTGCTTCCATGGAAAAGTTCTTTGTCTCCACAGACTCCTAAGTGCACCACTCACATTTTACCCCTTATCAGTTCTATGATTCACCTCATCTTTCATAGATTCATCTGCTGAGACGTCCACTCAACTACATAGGATTTAAATAGTTGAGCTTGAATTAAGAGCATCTGAGAGATGTTAAGTTTTTGCCGCCCTGGAGTTTACTTGGAGAGGGTTTCGGGGATCAACGCCCCCGCGGCCCGGTCTGAGACCAGGCATCGTGGCGGATCACAGTCCGTTAATGCTGGCAGCACGTAAACCGACGTACGAACCACAGCCCGGCTGATCAGGTACTGACTTTAGGTGCTTGTCCAGCGCCTTCTTGAAGACAGCCAGGGGTCTATTGATAATCCTCTTTACGTATGCTGGGAGGCATTTGAACAGTCTTCGGCCCATGACATTTATTGAGTAGTCTCTCAGTCTACTCGTGGCACCCCTGCTTTTCATTGGGAGGCTATTGCATCTCCTGCAAAGTCTTTTCGTTTAAAAGTTTGGTACTAAACCCTCTAGGATTTTCTAAGTGTATATTACAAAGCATCTTTCTCGCCTGCGTTCCAGGGAATACAGATCAAGGTTTATCAACCATTCAACACTATTCCACTACCACCATCCTCACTATTCCACTTCCACCATCTTCACTACTCCAACTCCATTATCTTCACTCTTCCACCTCCACCATCTTCACTATTCCACCTCCACCATCTTCACTATTCCACCTCCACCATCTTCACTACTACACATTCACTATCTTCACTATTCCACCTCCACCATCTCACTATTCCACTTCCACCTTCTTCACTATTCCACTTCCACAATCTTCACTACTCCACCTCCATTATTTTCACTCATCCACCTCCACCATCTTCACTATTCCACTTCCATCTTCACTATTGCACTTTCAACAACTTCACTATTCCACTTCCAACAACTTCACTATTCCACTTTCACCATCTTCACAACTCCACACCCACTATCTTCACTATTCCACCTCCACCATCTCATTATTCCACTTCCACCATCTTCACTACTCCACTTCTACCATCTTCACTATTCCACTTCCACCATCTTCACTATTCCACCTCCACCATCTCACTATTCCACTTCCACCATCTCACTATTCCACTTCCACCATCTTCACTACTCCACATGCACCATCTTCACTATTCCACTTCCACCATCTCACTATTCCACTTCCACCATCTTCACTACTCCACATCCACCATCTTCACTATTCCACTTCAACCATCTCACTATTCCACTTCCACCATCTTCACTACTCCACTTCCCCCATCTTCACTATTCCACTTCCACCATCTCACTATTCCACTTCCACTATCTTCATTCTTCCACCTCCACCATCTCACTATTCCACTTCCACCATCTTCACTACTCCACATCCACCATCTTCACTATTCCACTTCCACCATCTCACTATTCCACTTCCACCATCTCACTATTGCACTTCCACCAACTTCACTATTCCATTTAAACCATCTTCACTATTCCACCTCCACCATCTTCACTATTACACCTCCACCATCTTCACTATTCCACCTCCACCATGTTCACTATTCCACCTCCACCATCTTCACTATTCCACTTACACGATCTTCACTATTCCACTTCCACCATCTTCACTATTCCACTTCCACCGTCTTCACTATTCCACTTCCACCATCTTCACTATTCCACCTCCACTATCTTCACTGTTCCACTTCCACCATCTTCACTATTCCACTTCCACCATCTTCACTATTGCACTTCCACCATCTTCACTATTCCACTTCCACCATCCTCACTATTCCACCTCCACTATCTTCACTATTCCACTTCCACCATCTTCACTATTCCACCTCCACTATCTTCACTGTTCCTCTTCCACCATCTTCACTATTCCACTTCCACCATCTTCACTATTCCACTTCCACCATCTTCACTACTCCTCCTCCACTATCTTCACTATTCCACCTCCACCATCTTCACTATTCCACTTTCACAATCTTTACTATTATACTTCCACCATCTTCACTACTCCACATCCACCACCTTTACTATTCCACATCCACCATCTTCACTATTCCACTTCCACCATCTCACTATTCCACATCCACCATCTTCACTACTCCACATCCACCATCTTCACTATTCCACTTCCACCATTTCACTATTCCACTTCCAACAACTTCACTATTGCACTTCCACCAACTTCACTATTCCATTTCCAATATATTCACTATTCCACCTACACTATCTTCACTATTCCACCTCCACCATCTTTACTATTCCACCTCCACCATCTTTACTATTCCACCTCCACCATCTTTACTATTCCACCTCTACCATCTTCGCTATTCCACTTCCACCATCTTCACTATTCCTCTTCCACAATCTTCACTATTCCACTTCCACCATCTTCACTACTCCACATCCACCATCTTTACTATTCCACTTCCACCATCTCACTATTTCACTTCCACCATCTTCAGTACTCCACATCCACCATCTTCACTATTCCACTTCCACCATCTCACTATTCCACTTCCAACAACTTCACTATTGCACTTCCACCAACTTCACTATTCCATTTCCACCATCTTCACTATTCCACCTCCACCATCTTCACTATTCCACCTCCACCATCTTCACTATTCCACTTCCACCATCTTGACTATTCTTCTTCCACCATCTTCACTATTCCACTTAACCATCTTCACTATTCCACTTCCACCATTTTCACTATTCCACCTCCACTATCTTCACTATTACACTTCCACAATCCTTACTATTCCACTTCCATCATCTTCCCTATTCCACTTCCACCATCTTCACTACTCCACCTCCACTATCTTCACTAGTCCACCTACACCATTTTCACTATTCCACCTCCACTATCTTCACTATTCCACCTCCACCATCTTCACTATTCCAC
Organism: Cherax quadricarinatus; assembly: GCF_038502225.1. NCBI lineage: Eukaryota > Metazoa > Arthropoda > Malacostraca > Decapoda > Parastacidae > Cherax > Cherax quadricarinatus. The sequence goes on from NW_027197454.1 coordinate 21,822, forward strand.
TTCCAACAACTTCCCTATTCCACTTCCACCATCTTCACTACTCCACCTCCACTATCTTCACTAGTCCACCTACACCATTTTCGCTATTAAACCTCCGCTATCTTTACTATTCCACCTCCACCATCTCACTATTCCACTTCCACCATCTCACTATTCCACTTCCACCATCTTCACTTCTCCACATCCACCATCTTCACTATTCCACTTCCACCATCTCACTATTCCACTTCCATCATCTTCACTACTCCACATCCACCATCTTCATTCACTATTCCACTTCCACCATCTCACTATTCCACTCCCAACAACTTCACTATTGCACTTCCACCAACTTCACTATTCCATTTCCACCATCTTTACTATTCCCCCTCCACCATCTTCACTATTCCACCTCCACCATCTTCACTATTCCACTTCTACCATCTTGGCTATTCCATTTCCACCATCTTCACTATTCCACTTCCACCATCCTCACTATTTCACCTCCACTATCTTCACTATTCCACTTCTGCAATCTTTACTTTTCCACTTCCACCATCTTCCCTATTCCACTTCCACCATCTTCATTACTCCACCTCCACTATCTTCACTATTCCACCTACACCATCTTCACTATTCCACCTCCACTATCTTCACTATTCCACCTCCACCATCTTCACTATTCCACTTCCACCAACTTCACTATTCCATTTCCACAATCTTCACTATTAAACCTCCGCTATCTTCACTGTTCCACATCCACCATCTCACTATTCCACTTCCACCATCTCACTATTCCACTTCCACCATCTTCACTTCTCCACATCCACCATCTTCACTATTCCACTTCCACCATCTCACTATTCCACTTCCACCATCTCCACTACTCCAAATCCACAATCTTCACTCTTCCACTTCCACCATCTCACTATTCCACTTCCAACAACTTCACTATTGCACTTCCACCATCTTCACTATTCCGCCTCCACTATCTTCACTATTCCTCCTCCACCATCTTTACTATTCTTCCTTCACCATCTTCACTATTCCACTTCCACAATCTTTACTATTCCACTTCCACCATCTTCACTATTCCACTTCCATCAACTTCACTATTCTACTTCCACCATCTTCACTCATCCACCTCCACCATCTTCAACGTTCCACCTCAACCATCTTCACTATTCCACCTCCACCATACACACAATCCAACAGACGCTGTACCTACAACAGTAACACACACACTATCCAGTAGACACTGTACCTACAACAGTAACACGCACACCATCCAGAAGACACTGTACCTACAACAGTAGCGCACACCATAAAGCAGACACTGTACGTATAACAGTAACATACACCATCCAGCAGACACTGTACCTACAACAATAGCACTCATCCAGTAGACACTGTACCTACAAGAGTAACACACACCATCCAGCAGACACTACCTACAACTCTAAAACACACAAAATTCAGTAGACACTGTAACTACAAGAGTAACACACTCCATCCAGCAGGCACTGTACCTTCAACAGTTACGCACACCATCCAGCAGAAACTGTACCTATATCAGTAACACACACCATCCAGCAGACACTGTACTTACAACAGTAACACATACACACAATGCAGCAGACACTGTACCTACAACAGTAACACACACACACTATCCAGCAGACACTGTACCTACAGCAGTAGCAAACACCATAAAGCAGACACTGTACCTACAACAGTAACACACACCATCCACCAGACACTGTACCTACAACAGTAACACACACCATCCAACAGACAATGTACCTATAACAGTAACACACACCATCCAGCAGACACTGTGCCTACTAGATTAACACACACAATCCAGCAGACACTGTACAGACACTGTACCTGCAATAGTAACACACACCATCCAGCAGACAATGTACATAAAACACACACACACACACACACACACACACACACACACACACACACACACACACACACACACACACACACTCGACCCCTGCAACCACAAATAGGTGAGTACACACACACATACACGCACACACACACTCACACACAAGCTTATAAACGACAACCAGCACGGTTTCAGGGAAGGAAAATCCTCTGTCACAAGTTCTATGACAAGGTAACAGAAGACAGACATGAGAGAGAGAGGTGGATAGATTGCATTTTCTTGGACCGCAAGAAGGCCGTCGACACAGTTCCTCATATAAGTTTATTGCAAAAGCGAGAGGATCAGGCACACATATCTGTGAGAGAATATCTGACAGGGAGGCAACAACGAGTCCTGGTACTTGACGAGGTATCAGAGTGGGGACTTGTAACGTGCGGTGTTCCTTGGACCTGTGCTGATTTTGGTATATGTGAATGACGAGACGGAAGGGATAGACTTAGAAGTGTCCCTGTTTCCAGATGATGTGAGGAGAATTAAATCGGTCGAGGATCATGCAGGACTACAAAGAGAAATGGACAGGCTACAAGCATGGTGCAGCAACTGGCTCCTTGAATTTAACCCCGCCAAATGCAAAGTTATGAAGATGGGGGAAGGGCAAAGAAGACCGCAGACAGAGTATAGTCTAGGTGGCCAAAGACTGCAAATTTCACTCAAGGAAAAAGATCTTGGGGTGAGTATAATACCGAGCACATCTCCTGAGGCGCACATCAATCAGATCACTGCTTCACCATACAGGCGTCTGGCAAAACTAAGAATAGCGTTCCGATACTCTGCAAGGAATCCTTCAAGACTCTGTATACCATATACGTCAGGCCCATACCGGAATCACACCTGGTCAAGCACGTTAAGAAGTTAGAGAAATTGCAAAGGTTTGCAACAAGGCTAGTTCCAGAGCTAAGGAGATTGTCCTACGAAGAAAGGTTAAGAGAAATCGGTCTGATAACACTGGAAGACAGGAGGATCAGGGGAGACATGATAGCGTCATATAAAATACTGCGAGGAATTGACAATGTGGACAAAGATCAGTGATGAGCAATCAGTGATGAGGTGGGGCCAGCAGGTATGACCCGACCCGGGCAACCACAAATAGGTTAACACACACACACACACACACACATACACACACACACACATCAGGCAGGACTTCAAAGAGACCTGGACAGGCTGGACATATGGTCCAACAACTGGCTTCTCGAATTCAGCACTACTAAATGCAAAGTCATGAAGATTGGCGAAGGGCAAAGAAGACAGAGTATAGGCTAGGTGGACAAAGACTGCAAAGCTCATTCAGGGAGAAAGATCTTGGGGTGAGTATAACGCCGAGCACGTCTCCGGAAGCACACATGAGCCAGATAACTGCTGCAGCATATGGGCGCCTGGCAAACCTAAGAATAGCGTTCCGATACCTTAGTAAGGAATCGTTCAAGACACTGTACACTGTGTACGTCAGGCCCATACTGGAGTATGCATCACCAGTTTGGAACCCATTTGGAACCCACATCAGGTCAAGCACGTCAAGAAATTAGAGAAAGGTTTGCAACATGGTTAGTCCCAGAGCTAAGGGGAATGTCCTACGAAGAAAGGTTGAGGGAAATCTGCCTGACGACACTGGAGGACAGGAGGGTCAGGGGAGACATGATAACGACATACAAAATACAGCGTGGAATAGATAAGGAGGACAGAGGCAGGATATTCCAGAGAGATGACACAGAAACAAGGGGTCCCAACTGGAATATGAAGACTCAGACGAGTCACAGGGACGTTAGGAAGTATTTCTTCAGTCACAGAGTTGTCAGGAAGTGATGTAATGGAGGCAGGAACCATACATAGTTTTAAGACGAGATATGAAAAAGCTCATGGAGCAGAGAAAGAGAGAGAGGACCTAGTAGTGATCAGTGAAGAGGCGGGGCCGGGAGCTGAGTCTCGACCCCTGCAACCACAATTAGATGAGTGCACACACACACACACACACACACACACACACACACACACACACACACACACACACACACACACACACACACACACACACACACATACACACACACACACATACACAAACACACACACACACACACACATATACACACACATACACACATACACACACACAAACACACACACACACATACACACACACATACACACACACACACACATACACACACACACACACACACACACACACACACACACACACACACACACACACACACACACTCACACATGCACACATACACACATACACACACACAAAGGGCAAAGAAGACCGCAGACACAATATAGTTTAGATGGCCAAAGACTGCAAACCTCACTCAAGAAAAAAGATCTGGGGGTGAGTATAACACCGAGCATATCTCCTGAGGCGCACATCAATCAGATAACTGCTGCAGCATACGGGCGCCTGGCAAACCTACGGATAGCGTTCCGATACCTCAGTAAGGATTCGTTTAAGACTCTGTACACCATCTACGTCAGGCCCATACTGGAGTATGCAGCACCAGTTTGGAATCCACACCTAGTCAAGCACGTCAAGAAATTAGAGAAAGTGCAAAGGTTTGCAACAAGACTAGTCCCAGAGCTACGGGGATTGTCCTATGAAGAAAGGTTGAGGGAAATCGGCCTGACGACACTGGAGGCCAGGAGGGTCAGGGGAGACATGATAACGACATATAAAATACTGCGCGGAATAGACGAGGTGGACAAAGACGGGATGTTCCAGAGATGGGACACAGACACAAGAGGTCACAATTGGAAGTTGAAGACTCAGATGAATCAAAGGGATGTTAGGAAGTATTTCTTCAGTCATAGAGTAGTCAGGCCATGGAATAGCCTAGAAAGTGATGTAGTGGAGGCAGGAACCATACATAGTTTTAAGGCGAGGTATGATAGAGCTCATGGGGCAGGGAGAGAGAGGACCTAGTAGCAATCAGCGAAGAGGCGGGGCCAGGAGCTGTGACTCGACCCCTGCAACCACAAATAGGTGAGTACAAATAGGTGAGTACACACACATACACACATACACACACACACACACACACACACACACACACATACACACACACACACACATACACACACACACACACACACACACACACACACACACACACACACACACACACACACACACACACACACACACACACACACACACACCCCACAGAATCTCCCACCAAAAGACTCCAACCGCGACATTCCCAACGCAACTGAGCAACCTATACTACAACCCACTCACTGTTCCCTCTGCCACCAACCCCCATATCACAAACTTCACCCCAACAGCTGTCCCTTATGGGCATTCTGACCCCACCCCCATCATCACAAACCCCACCTACACCACAGCCCCATATAGGCCCCCACCAAGGCTCTCGCTCCCCCAACCCCAATATTCTTGCATGACCACAATGATAGAAAAGAAACTGAAAGTTTGGTACACAAACGCGGATGGAATAACGAACAAACATGAGGAGTGGAACGAAAGAATCAGTGAAAAATCCCCAGACATCATAACAGTCACAGAAACAAAACTCGCTGAGACAATAACAGACACAATCTTCCCAACGGGATATCAGATCCTGAGGAAAGATAGAAGGAGTAGAGGGGGAGGAGGGGTTGCACTGCTCATAAAACACCGATGGGGATTTGAGGAAATGGAAGGCATGAACATGATTGGAGAAAGAGACTACATTGTAGGTACAATTCAGTCCGGAGAACATAAAGTAGTCATTGGAGTGATGTATAACCCATCACAGAACTGCAGGAGGCCAAGAGAGGAGTACGAAGAAAACAACAGGGTGATGGTGGACACACTGGCTGAGGTGGCAAGAAGAGCTCACTCGAGCAGAGCAAAGTTACTGGTAATGGGCGATTTCAACCACAGGGAGATCGACTGGGAAAACCTGGAGCCACATGGGGGTCCCGAAACATGGAGAGCCAAGATGATGGATGTGGTACTTGAAAACCTCATGCATCAACATGTCAGGGACACAACCAGAGAGAGAGGGGAGGATGAGCCAGCAAGACTGGATCTTGAGTTCACCCTGAGCAGTTCAGACATTGAAGACATCACTTACGAGAGGCCACTTGGAGCTAGCGATCATGTGGTTCTGAGTTTTGATTATATAGTAGAGTTACAAGTGGAGAAGGTAACAGGAACAGAAGGGGACAGGCCAAACTATAAAAGGGGGGACTACACATTTATGAGAAAGTTCCTGCAGGAGGTTCAGTGGGACAGAGAAATGGTAGGAAAATCAGTAAACGAGATGATGGAATATGTGGCAACAAAGTGCAAGGAGGCAGAGGAAAGTTTTGTTCCCAAGGGAAACAGAAATAATAGGAAGACCAAAACGAGTCCTTGGTTTACCCGAAGGTGTAGGGAGGCAAAAACTAAGTGCAACAGAGAATGGAAAAGGTACAGGAGGCATAGGACCCAGGAAAACAAGGAGATTAGTAGAAGAGCCAGAAACGAGTATGCACAGATAAGGAGGGAGGCCCAGCGACAGTATGAAAACGACATAGCATCGAAAGTCAAATCTGACCCGAAACTGCTGTATAGCCACATTAGGAGGAAGACAACAGTCAAGGACCAGGTGATAAGGCTGAGGAAAGAAGGTGGAGAACTCACAAGAAACGATCAAGAGGTATGTGAGGAGCTAAACACGAGATTTAAGGAAGTATTTACAGTAGAGACAGGAAGGACTCTGGGAGGACAGACCAGATGGGGACACCAGCAAGGAATACACCAACAAGTGTTGGACGACATACATACAGATGAGGAGGAGGTGAAGAAACTGCTAAGGGACATCGATACCTCAAAGGCAATGGGACCAGACAACATCTCCCCGTGGGTCCTTAGAGAGGGAGCAGATATGTTGTGCGTGCCACTTACCACAATCTTCAACACGTCCCTGGAAACTGGTCAACTACCTGAGGTATGGAAGACGGCAAATGTAGTTCCCATTTTTAAAAAAGGAGACAGAAAAGAGGCACTAAACTATAGACCTGTGTCATTGACGTGTATAGTATGCAAAATTATGGAGAAGATTATCAGGAGGAGAGTGGTGGAGCACCTGGAACTGAACAAGAGTATAAATGCCAACCAGCACGGATTCACGGAAGGCAAATCCTGTGTCACAAACCTTCTGGAGTTTTATGATAAAATAACAGAAATAAGACACGAGAGAGAGTGGTGGGTTGATTGCATCTTCTTGGACTGCAAGAAGGCCTTTGACACAGTTCCTCACAAGAGATTAGTGCAGAAGCTAGAGCATCAGGCGCATATAACAGGAAGGGAACTGCAATGGATCAGAGAATACCTGACAGGGAGGCAACAACGAGTCATGGTACGTAATGATGTATCACAGTGGGCACCTGTGACGAGCGGGGTCCCACAGGGGTCGGTCCTAAGACCAGTGCTATTTTTGGTATATGTGAATGACATGATGGAAGGGTTAGACTCAGAAGTGTCCCTGTTTGCAGATGATGTGAAGTTAATGAGGAGAATTAAATCTGATGAGGACCAGGCAGGACTTCAAAGTGACCTGGACAGACTGGACACCTGGTCCAGCAAATGGGATCTCGAATTTAATCCTGCCAAATGCAAAGTCATGAAGATAGGGGAAGGGCACAGAAGACCACAGACAGAGTATAGGCTAGGTGGCCAAAGACTGCAAACCTCACTCAAGGAGAAAGATCTTGGGGTGAGTATAACACCGAGCATGTCTCCGGAAGCACACATCAATCAGATAACTCCTGGAGCATATGGGCGCCTGGAAAACCTGAGAACAGCATTCCGATACCTTAGTAAGGAATTGTTCAAGACACTGTACACCGTGTATGTCAGGCCATACTGGAGTATGCAGCACCTGTTTGGAACCCGCACTTGATAAAGCACGTCAAGAAACTAGAGAAAGTACAAAGGTTTGCCACAAGGTTAGTTCCAGAGCTAAGGGGAATGTCCTATGAAGAAAGATTAAGGGAAATCGGCCTGACGACACTGGAGGACAGGAGGGTCAGGGGAGACATGATACCGACATATAAAATACTGCGTGGAATAGACAAGGTGGACAAAGACAGGATGTTCCAGGGAGGGGACACAGAAACAAGAGGCCACAATTGGAAGTTGAAGACACAAATGAGTCAGAGAGATATTAGGAAGTATTTCTTCAGTCATAGAGTTGTAAGGCAGTGGAATAGCCTAGAAAATGACGTAGTGGAGGCAGGAACCATACACAGTTTTAAGACGAGGTTTGATAAAGCTCATGGAGCGGGGAGAGAGAGGGCCCAGTAGCAACCGTTGAAGAGGCGGGGCCAGGAGCTAAGACTCGACCCCTGCAACCACAAATAGGTGAGTACAAATAGGTGAGTACACACACACACACACACACACACACATATACACACACATACACAAACACACACACACACAAACACACACACACACACACACACACACACACACACACACACACACACATACACACACACACACATACACACACACACACACACATACATACACACACACATACACACACACACATACACATACACACACACACACACACACACACACACACACATACACACACACACACACACACACACACACTGTAAGTAAGTGCTGGTAAGTCCCAGGAGGTTGGGGGTCATGTCACAAGAAGGTGTGGGCAGCCAAGGACCACTGAGACTTACATTACAACGCACAAGCCACCTACCATTCAGTACATAATAAACCCACACATAATTCCACACAAAATTACACACAAAATTACACACACACACACTCACACACACACAACACACACACACACACACACACACACACACACACACACACACACACACACACACACACACACACACACACACACACACACACACACACACATATCAAGACACACATACACTCCCCCCCTCACCACCGACATCTCACTACTTCCCCTGATCCCTCCCCTCCCTCGATCACCCTCCCCTCCCCCGTTCACCCTAAACCCTCCCCACCCCTCCCCACTCTGCTCCCACATAGCCACAGTTCCTCCACTACTTCCCCCTCCCACACTCTGACATACACACTACTAACCTAACATACAGAACTACATAGGTTTCCCACTCTGAGGCAATCAGGATAAAACAAAAATGGGTTGCCAGAGAGCAACAAGAAAAACCAAGGGACAGGAGGAGGAAACTGCAAAGGAAGATTGGGCAGCAGAGCTCATAAAAAGGGATCATGAAAGGGAAAAGAAACTAGTAGAACTTAGCATGAGAATGGAAGAGAGGATAGATATGGAAAGCAGGAAGTGGGAGGTGGATGTCAAAGCAGCAGAAGCTAGGATACAGAGTTTAGAAGAGGAATTGAAAAATCTGAAACAGCCTAAAGAACTAAAGAACATTTTGGGATTGACAAAAGAGACTGCTACCTCAGCCACAAACAAGGGGACTGTAGGGAAAGAAGGAGCACAACTGCATGGAGAAGCTCTATCAGAGGAGACTGTAACAAATGAAAGAGCTAAGCTTTATGTGGAGGCCCTAACAGACAGCAACAGTGCCCAAGGAAAGCCGAGAAGGGAAAATGACAGGCCACTGAGCCCAAGTACATTAGCCAGTGAAACTGATGAAAGGAAAGCTGCAGTGGAGGAAACCAAATTAAATGAGGGGATAAACAGGGATATGCAGTGGGAGAATGAAAGGGTGAGGTCAGTCTTTGTGTATGGGCTCCAGGAAGTCGAAGGGGAAACATATGAAGCAAGAAAACAAGGGGAAAAAAAGCAATTGAAAGCATCATGAAAGCAATAGGAGAAGACGATATGACCCAGCTGGAAAATTTTCGGAGAATAGGGGGGTTTGTAAAAAAAAAGAACCCGGCCAGTGAGAGTGACCTTCAAGGCAGAAGTGACTCGGACCAGGATCCTGCAGGAGAAAGCACGATTAAGGGACATGACGGCATACAGGAAGGTGTATCTCGACCGTGACAGAACACAAGAAGAAAGGCAGAAACTGAGAGAGATGATACAAAGGCGAAAGGAGGAAAGAGAGGGGATGGAGAAGACAGACAGGAGATCCCAGACCCAGGAAGATCAAATACAGCCTCCCTCACAACTTCCTATAGAAGCCTCCCAACCAGGTCAACCCCAGTGCAACCAAACACTCTAAATCAAAACACCCATGCCACATCCAATGCCCCCACCCACTACATTACAAACTCCACCCCCACAGAAACAACCCATAGTTCCTTACCAGGTCTCCCACTTCCCCAACCCCAATATACCTCCCAGACCACAGTCTTAGAAAATAAGTTGAAGGTGTGGTATACAAATGCAGATGGAATAACAAACAAGTATGAGGAGTGGCACGAAAGAATCAAAGAGACATCCCCAGACATAATAGCACTCACAGAAACAAAACTCACCAGAATAATAACAGATTCAATCTTTCCATCCGGATATCAAATCCTCAGGAAAGACAGAGGGAGGAGAGGGGGAGGAGGAGTTGCACTGCTCATTAAAAACCAGTGGGGTTTTGAGAAAATGGAAGGAATGGATGGCACAGGCGAAAGGGACTACTTAGTAGGAACAATCCAGTCTGAGGGACATAAGGTGATAATTGCAGTAATGTACAACCCACCACAGAACTGCAGGAGGCCAAGAGAAGAATACGATGAGAGCAACAGAGCAATGATCGACACACTAGCCGAGGTGGCCAGGAGAGCACACATGGGGGGAGCAAAGTTACTAGTTATGGGTGATTTCAATCACAAGGAGATTGACTGGGAAAACCTGGAGCCCCATGGGGGTCCCGAAACATGGAGAGCCAAGATGATGGATGTGGTACTGGAAAACCTCATGCATCAACATGTTAGAGACACTACCAGAGAGAGAGAAGAGGATGAACCAGCAAGGTTGGACCTTGTATTCACCATGAGTAGTTCGGACATCGAGGGTATCATGTATGAAAGGCCCCTTGGAGCTAGTGATCATGTGGTTCTGTGCTTCGACTACATAGTTGAGCTCCAAGTGGAGAGAGTAGCAGGAATAGGCTGGGAAAAACCAAACTACAAAAGGGGGAACTACTCAGGCATGAGAAACTTCCTTCAAGACATTCAGTGGGAGAGGGAACTGACAGGAAAACCAGTACAAGAAATGATGGACTATGTAGCAACAAAATGCAAGGAGGCAGAGGAGAGGTTTGTTCCCAAAGGAAACAGAAATAATGGGAAGAACAGAACGAGTCCTTGGTTCGCCCAAAGGTGTAGGGAGGCAAAAACTAGGTGTACTAGAGAATGGAAAAGGTACAGAAGACAGAGAACTCAGGAAAATAAAGAAATCAGCCGAAGAGCCAGAAACGAATATGCACAGATAAGAAGGGAGGCTCAGAGACAATATGAAAATGACATAGCATCAAAAGTAAAGACTGACCCGAAGCTGTTGTACAGCCACATCAGGAGGAAAACAACAGTCAAGGACCAGGTAATCAGACTGAGGAAGGGTGATGGGGAATTCACAAGAAACGACCGAGAGGTTTGTCAGGAGCTCAACACAAGATTTAAAGAGGTATTTACAGTGGAAACCAGTAGGACTCCAAGAAATCAGAACAGGGGGGCACACCAGCAAGTGCTGGATGAGGTACATATAACCAAGGAGGAGGAGGTGAAGAAGCTGCTATGCGAACTTGACACCTCAAAGGCGGTGGGACCAGACAACATCTCTCCATGGGTCCTTAAAGAGGGAGCAGAAATATTGTGTGAGCCATTAACAAAGATCTTCAACACATCATTTGAAACTGGGCAACTCCCTGAGGTATGGAAAATGGCAAATGTAGTCCCAATTTTTAAAAAGGGAGACAGACATGAGGCACTAAACTACAGACCTGTATCACTAACGTGTATAGTATGCAAGGTCATGAAGAAGATCATCAGGAGGAGAGTGGTGGGGCACCTGGAAAGAAACAAGTGTATAATTGACAACCAGCACGGTTTCAGGGAAGGAAAATCCTGTGTCACAAACCTACTAGAGTTTTATGACAAGGTGACAGAAGTAAGACAAGAGAGAGAGGGGTGGATCGACTGCATATTTTTGGACTGCAAGAAGGCCTTCGACACAGTTCCTCACAAGAGATTACTGCAAAAGCTAGAAGACCAGGCACACATAACAGCAAAGGCACTGCAATGGATCAGAGAATATCTGACAGGGAGGCAACAACGAGTCATGGTACGCGACGAGGTGTCAGAGTGGGCGCCTGTGACAAGCGGGGTTCCACAGGGGTCAGTCCTAGGACTTGTGCTGTTCTTGGTATATGTGAACGACATAACGGAAGGGATAGACTCAGAAGTGTCCTTGTTTGCAGATGATGTGAAGTTAATGAGAAGAATCAAATCGGACGAGGATCAGGCAGGACTACAAAGAGACCTGGACAGGCTACAAGCCTGGTCCAGCAACTGGCTCCTTGAATTTAACCCTGCCAAATGCAAAGTCATAAAGATTGGGGAAGGGCAAAGAAGACCGCAGACACAATATAGTTTAGATGGCCAAAGACTGCAAACCTCACTCAAGGAAAAAGATCTGGGGGTGAGTATAACACCGAGCATATCTCCTGAGGCGCACATCAATCAGATAACTGCTGCAGCATACGGGCGCCTGGCAAACCTACGGATAGCGTTCCGATACCTCAGTAAGGATTCGTTTAAGACTCTGTATACCATCTACGTCAGGCCCATACTGGAGTATGCAGCACCAGTTTGGAATCCACACCTAGTCAAGCACGTCAAGAAATTAGAGAAAGTGCAAAGGTTTGTAACAAGACTAGTCCCAGAGCTACGGGGATTGTCCTATGAAGAAAGGTTGAGGAAAATCGGCCTGACGACACTGGAGGGCAGGAGGGTCAGGGGAGACATGATAACGACATATAAAATACTGCGTGGAATAGACGAGGTGGACAAAGACGGGATGTTCCAGAGATGGGACACAGACACAAGAGGTCACAATTGGAAGTTGAAGACTCAGATGAATCAAAGGGATGTTAGGAAGTATTTCTTCAGTCATAGAGTAGTCAGGCCATGGAATAGCCTAGAAAGTGATGTAGTGGAGGCAGGAACCATACATAGTTTTAAGGCGAGGTATGATAGAGCTCATGGGGCAGGGAGAGAGAGGACCTAGTAGCAATCAGCGAAGAGGCGTTCCAGGAGCTGTGACTCGACCCCTGCAACCACAAATAGGTGAGTACAAATAGGTGAGTACACACACACAGACACACACACACACACACACACACACACACACACACACACACACACACACACACATACACACACACACACACACACACACACACACACACACACACACATACACACAGTACTCTGCCTTTTTGTTCTTTCGTTAAAGTGTTTCGTATTTATTTTCAGTAATTATGAGAGGTTTTATTAGACAAGCATATTACATTTAATTGTAAAGAACATTTTTATATGAGAGGAACATAGTTTCATAAGTTAGTATAATGAACCATACCCCCGGCTGGGATTGAACCCGCGGTCATAGAGTCTCAAAACTCCAGCCCGTCGCGTTAGCCACTAGACCAGCTAGCCACAATAAGATTCATCCAACTAGGTATATTTCTACACCATAGGAAGGTTAGCACAGGCACCTCTGTGACCACAAATGCAAGTTTTTACAGACGAATCTCCAGCTAGCGTGGCCGTGACGAACTCTAGCTCAAGTCCCTTCACTGCCGTCAACATGACTCAAGAAATCGTAATAACACGATGTTGACGGCAGTGAAAGGACTTGAGCTAGAGTTCGTCACGGCCACGCTAGCTGGAGATTCGTCTGTAAAAACTTGCATTTGTGGTCACAGAGGTGCCTGTGCTAACCTTCCTATGGTGTAGAAATATACCTAGTTGGATGAATCTTATTGTGGCTAGCTGGTCTAGTGGCTAACGCGACGGGCTGGAGTTTTGAGACTCTATGACCGCGGGTTCAATCCCAGCCGGGGGTATGGTTTGTTTGCAATCGTGTCATTACGATTTCTTGAGTTAGTATAATGCTTTTAATAATTTATATTTAGTACATACTGAGAAATTACTTTTAGTTTAGAAAAAATTGATAAGATAGGAGAATAATAAGGTCATTCCTTCTCAGACTATTTTACAGTATTCTCTAGACAACTTGGCAGCAGCTGGCATCAACGGTGGTCTGATATGGTCCTCAATAATGTGCGTTTTCTCAAATCATTTTTGGGTTTCAGGTCCTTTTTGACTATATTCTTCCGCCTATATATGGCACACATCTTGCTCACAGGTATTTCGTTTTAGAGAAACGCTCGGTAACTCTGTGAGAATAACCAAGTTACGTTATCAGTTCACTTTTAAAAGACTGTCGTGCCATTAGTGGATATGTAGAATTTACTTCATTTTCACCTTCCTAATGCGCTTACCCTGCCTGACCGCCTCGCTGATTACATTTTCCCTTGACGACTCCCACTACCTTTGTTAACTCTTCCTCATGTACACTTGCTCTCTGACCTTCGCATATTCCTTCTTTAGCACATCTCACACTGCAGTGTTGTATGACACTTTCGCTGTTATAATTAACTGACATTCCTCTTACACTGAAACGCCGCCAAATGCTTTCTGAAGCAATTTCAGTTTAGCCGTTATACTGAGCTTGGAACAGTATATCTAACACAAGTTGTTTTTTCTCTCAAAAATTCCATTCTGTCAGACAAAACGTACAACAGTGCAGTGACATGATAAAAAATGCTCATCTAACCTTAACGGAATAATGGACCTACACACAGTCCTCACTAGCCGAATCTTTTCCTCTTTTCTTTTCTTTTATTGTTGGTCCTACATTAATGGCTGTCTTTATACATCCACAAGTTTTATAAGCATATACACATGACTATCCTGGGATCCCTATTATTTCTCTTTTACCTTATTAAATTAATTGTTTTGGTGCATAATAATGCTTTTTCTTTTTTCTTGGGATAATAAAGATGTGTGATTTATTCGATTCCTCTTGTCTTTTTATTTTATAGTATTATTTATTTTCATATTTCGTTTTTTCTTCAGCAGAGAAATTAGGGCCATACCTTACCCCTGACACTATTACTTTTACCTGGTATATCCAAAAGGCTTATTTATCCATAATTCTTACAGTGTCTGTATCTCCTTTTTATTTATATAAAGGAACGATACAGCCTCTCTGCCTGTCATTAACACCTTCCCTTCTCTTATACAGTTTTTGAACAAACGCACTAACTGCATCCCACCTGCATTAAACAATTGTTTTTATCTCGTTAATTCCACCAGCCTTACCTTATACCATTCTACCCACAGCCTCACACATCTCTCCCACGCTAACATCTGGCTCTTACTTCTGAAAGAAGTTATACCTTCCTTCCCAATGCATGACATCAGTGCCTTCCTCTTCATCAACAAACATTTAACAGCTCCTGGAGATATTCCCTTCCTCGCAGTACCTCTACCTCATCATATAATAACTCCCATCTCCTGATTTTAACATTTAAATTGTTTCATTCCATAGACTTTCTGAACTTATTAATCTTGCTCCAAAAGTTTCCTATTTCAAAAAATTGTTGACAAAACTTCACCCACTCCCATCTGGTCTCCTTGTACAGCTTCACACCACTCTTATCTTTTACTCTCCATCCTCTTATACCACGTCTTTGTGAAAAACCTCTCCTAAACTAGCTTTCTTTTACTTACCATTCTCTTTGTTTTGTCATGCCACCAATCGCTCCTCTTTCCTCCGGCATCCACCTTCCGATATCCATAATTTTTGCTATTCTCTTAAACACTGCATTAAAACCTCTTTCCATGCCTCTGCGACTTCCTATTCGTTACTTTCTGTCTCTCCAGCCCATCTTTCTCCCAACAAGTACTTTTACCTAAAGACCTCCTTGTCTAATTAATGAAGCCTCACTTCTCTTACTGATGATATTCTTCTTGTAATCCATCTACCTCTTACTCTCACCTCAGCTTCAATATAATATTCGAGGTGCAATGAAAGAGCTTGAATCAAATTTTTGCTTGCTTAGAGGGTGAATGTCGGTGTAATTTACGCAGTGTAACACACTCTTTTGTTAACTAACCTGGCGAGTTTCAGTGAGGTCCATTATTCCGTTAAGGTTAGATGAGCATTTTTTATCATGTCACTGCACTGTTGTACGTTTTGTCTGACAGAATGGAATTTTTGAGAGAAAAAACAACTTGTGTTAGATATACTGTTCCAAGCTCAGTATAACGGCTAAACTGAAATTGCTTCAGAAAGCATTTGGCGGCGTTTCAGTGTAAGAGGAATGTCAGTTAATTATAACAGCGAAAGTGTCATACAACACTGCAGTGTGAGATGTGCTAAAGAAGGAATATGCGAAGGTCAGAGAGCAAGTGTACATGAGGAAGAGTTAACAAAGGTAGTGGGAGTCGTCAAGGGAAAATGTAATCAGCGAGGCGGTCAGGCAGGGTAAGCGCATTAGGAAGGTGAAAATGAAGTAAATTCTACATATCCACTAATGGCACGACAGTCTTTTAAAAGTGAACTGATAACGTAACTTGGTTATTCTCACAGAGTTACCGAGCGTTTCTCTAAAACGAAATACCTGTGAGCAAGATGTGTGCCATATATAGGCGGAAGAATATAGTCAAAAAGGACCTGAAACCCAAAAATGATTTGAGAAAACGCACATTATTGAGGACCATATCAGACCACCGTTGATGCCAGCTGCTGCCAAGTTGTCTAGAGAATACTGTAAAATAGTCTGAGAAGGAATGACCTTATTATTCTCCTATCTTATCAATTTTTTCTAAACTAAAAGTAATTTCTCAGTATGTACTAAATATAAATTATTAAAAGCATTATACTAACTCAAGAAATCGTAATGACACGATTGCAAACAAACCATACCCCCGGCTGGGATTGAACCCGCGGTCATAGAGTCTCAAAACTCCAGCCCGTCGCGTTAGCCACTAGACCAGCTAGCCACAATAAGATTCATCCAACTAGGTATATTTCTACACCATAGGAAGGTTAGCACAGGCACCTCTGTGACCACAAATGCAAGTTTTTACAGACGAATCTCCAGCTAGCGTGGCCGTGACGAACTCTAGCTCAAGTCCTTTCACTGCCGTCAACATCGTGTTATTACGATTTCTTGAGTCATGTTGACGGCAGTGAAGGGACTTGAGCTAGAGTTCGTCACGGCCACGCTAGCTGGAGATTCGTCTGTAAAAACTTGCATTTGTGGTCACAGAGGTGCCTGTGCTAACCTTCCTATGGTGTAGAAATATACCTAGTTGGATGAATCTTATTGTGGCTAGCTGGTCTAGTGGCTAACGCGACGGGCTGGAGTTTTGAGACTCTATGACCGCGGGTTCAATCCCAGCCGGGGGTATGGTTCATTATACTAACTTATGAAACTATGTTCCTCTCATATAAAAATGTTCTTTACAATTAAATGTAATATGCTTGTCTAATAAAACCTCTCATAATTACTGAAAATAAATACGAAACACTTTAACGAAAGAACAAAAAGGCAGAGTACTGTGTGTATGTGTGTGTGTGTGTGTGTGTGTGTGTGTGTGTGTGTGTGTGTATGTGTGTGTGTGTGTGTGTGTGTGTGTGTGTGTGTGTGTGTGTGTGTGTGTGTCTGTGTGTGTGTACTCACCTATTTGTACTCACTTATTTGTGGTTGCAGGGGTCGAGTCACAGCTCCTGGAACGCCTCTTCGCTGATTGCTACTAGGTCCTCTCTCTCCCTGCCCCATGAGCTCTATCATACCTCGCCTTAAAACTATGTATGGTTCCTGCCTCCACTACATCACTTTCTAGGCTATTCCATGGCCTGACTACTCTATGACTGAAGAAATACTTCCTAACATCCCTTTGATTCATCTGAGTCTTCAACTTCCAATTGTGACCTCTTGTGTCTGTGTCCCATCTCTGGAACATCCCGTCTTTGTCCACCTCGTCTATTCCACGCAGTATTTTATATGTCGTTATCATGTCTCCCCTGACCCTCCTGCCCTCCAGTGTCGTCAGGCCGATTTTCCTAAACCTTTCTTCATAGGACAATCCCCGTAGCTCTGGGACTAGTCTTGTTACAAACCTTTGCACTTTCTCTAATTTCTTGACGTGCTTGACTAGGTGTGGATTCCAAACTGGTGCTGCATACTCCAGTATGGGCCTGACGTAGATGGTATACAGAGTCTTAAACGAATCCTTACTGAGGTATCGGAACGCTATCCGTAGGTTTGCCAGGCGCCCGTATGCTGCAGCAGTTATCTGATTGATGTGCGCCTCAGGAGATATGCTCGGTGTTATACTCACCCCCAGATCTTTTTCCTTGAGTGAGGTTTGCAGTCTTTGGCCATCTAAACTATATTGTGTCTGCGGTCTTCTTTGCCCTTCCCCAATCTTTATGACTTTGCATTTGGCAGGGTTAAATTCAAGGAGCCAGTTGCTGGACCAGGCTTGTAGCCTGTCCAGGTCTCTTTGTAGTCCTGCCTGATCCTCGTCCGATTTGATTCTTCTCATTAACTTCACATCATCTGCAAACAAGGACACTTCTGAGTCTATCCCTTCCGTTATGTCGTTCACATATACCAAGAACAGCACAAGTCCTAGGACTGACCCCTGTGGAACCCCGCTTGTCACAGGCGCCCACTCTGACACCTCGTCGCGTACCATGACTCGTTGTTGCCTCCCTGTCAGATATTCTCTGATCCATTGCAGTGCCTTTGCTGTTATGTGTGCCTGGTCTTCTAGCTTTTGCAGTAATCTCTTGTGAGGAACTGTGTCGAAGGCCTTCTTGCAGTCCAAAAATATGCAGTCGATCCACCCCTCTCTCTCTTGTCTTACTTCTGTCACCTTGTCATAAAACTCTAGTAGGTTTGTGACACAGGATTTTCCTTCCCTGAAACCGTGCTGGTTGTCAATTATACACTTGTTTCTTTCCAGGTGCCCCACCACTCTCCTCCTGATGATCTTCTTCATGACCTTGCATACTATACACGTTAGTGATACAGGTCTGTAGTTTAGTGCCTCATGTCTGTCTCCCTTTTTAAAAATTGGGACTACATTTGCCATTTTCCATACCTCAGGGAGTTGCCCAGTTTCAAATGATGTGTTGAAGATCTTTGTTAATGGCTCACACAATATTTCTGCTCCCTCTTTAAGGACCCATGGAGAGATGTTGTCTGGTCCCACCGCCTTTGAGGTGTCAAGTTCGCATAGCAGCTTCTTCACCTCCTCCTCCTTGGTTATATGTACCTCATCCAGCACTTGCTGGTGTGCCCCCCCTGTTCTGATTTCTTGGAGTCCTACTGGTTTCCACTGTAAATACCTCTTTAAATCTTACATGACACCTCAGATGTCCGAACTATCATGGTGAATACAATATCCATCCTTGTCATTCCATCTTTCTTGTAGTGTCTTCAGCCACATGTTGAGCGCTGAGGCTTCGAGTACCACATCCATCATCTGCCTATGTTTTGGACTCTACAAGCCCAGGTTTTCCTAGTCAATCTCCCGTGACGGAAATCACCCATAACTAGTAACTTTGTTCTCGAGGTGCCTCCCACACCCTGCCAGGTGTGGCCGACTATTGCCTGTTGCTCCCATCGCCTTTGGGCCTCCTAGTCTGTGTGTGGGTTGTGGCATTACTGCAATTATCACCTTATGTCCTCAGACTGACTGTCTTACTAAGTGTCCCTTTCGCCAGCCATCCATTCTTCCATTTTCTCAAAACCCCACTGGTTTTAGTCAATGAGCAGTGTAATCCTCTCCTCCTCTCCTTCCCTGTCTTTCCTCCTGAGGATTATATCCGAGCAAAGATTGAATCTGTTATTCTGGTGAGTTTGCTTCTGAAAGCACATGTCTGGGATGTCTGATTCTTTCGTGCCACTCCTTATACTTGTTTGTTATTCCATCTGGTATTTGTGATACCACACCACTATTTTCACACTGTGGTCTGGGAGGCATATTAAAGAAAGTGGGGAGACTCTGCAGAACTATAAGGTTTCTGAAGGAGTTTGGTAATGAGTGGTAAAATGGATGCGATGCAGGTTTTGATTTAGAGGTCGGCTGGCACTGCTGACCTGCTGGGAGGCTTCTAGGAAGCAGAGGCTGGCTTGGACTTTCCTGGGTCTTGGACTTTGTCTGTCTTCATCCTCTCTTTTCCTCCGCCAGTATCATCTCTCCCAGTTTCTGGGCCTTTCTTCCAAAGTTCTGGTCATGGTTTGAGATACACCTTCCTGTGGCGCGTCATGTCCCTTAATCAGCCCATAGATCCTGGTCCGAGCCACTTCCTATGGGCCTTAAGGTCACTCTCACTGGCCGTGGGTTCTTTTTTACAAACCCCCATTCTCCGAAAATTTTCCAGCGCCAATACATCGTCTTCCTGCTGCCTAAGGATAGTTTTCTAATTGCTTTTTTTCCCTTTGTTTTCTTGTCACATGTTTCTTGACTTGGTTTCATACACAAAAGACTGGACTCACCTTTCTATTCTCCCACTGCATATCCCTGCTTATCCCCACGACCGGCCTCTCCACTGCAGCTTCCTTCACTGGGGCTCACTCACAATGTACTTTGGGCCCAGTGGCCCGTCATTTTCCTTCTCGGCTTTCTCCTGGGCACTGCTAAGGTGTGTGTTAGGGCCTCCAACAAAGCTTAGCTCTCTTTCATTTGCTTAGTCTCTGATAGAGCTCCACTAAACAGTTCTTCTTCTCCCCACAGTCCTGTTTGTGGCTGAGGTAGCAGCCCTTTGACAATCCTAAAATGTTCTTTAGTTCTTTAGGCTGCTCTCTAGATTTTTCAATTTCAAACTCTCTCTGCATCCTAGCTTCCTGCTGTTTTTATGTGTATGTGTGTGTGTGTATGTGTGTGTGTATGTATGTGTGTGTGTGTGTGTGTGTGTATGTGTGTGTGTGTGTATGTGTGTGTGTGTGTGTGTGTGTGTGTGTGTGTGTGTGTGTGTTTGTGTGTGTGTGTGTTTGTGTATGTGTGTGTATATGTGTGTGTGTGTGTGTGTGTGTGTACTCACCTATTTGTACTCACCTATTTGTGGTTGCAGGGGTCGAGTCTTAGCTCCTGGCCCCGCCTCTTCAACGGTTGCTACTGGGCCCTCTCTCTCCCCGCTCCATGAGCTTTATCAAACCTCGTCTTAAAACTGTGTATGGTTCCTGCCTCCACTACGTCATTTTCTAGGCTATTCCACTGCCTTACAACTCTATGACTGAAGAAATACTTCCTAATATCTCTCTGACTCATTTGTGTCTTCAACTTCCAATTGTGGCCTCTTGTTTCTGTGTCCCCTCCCTGGAACATCCTGTCTTTGTCCACCTTGTCTATTCCACGCAGTATTTTATATGTCGGTATCATGTCTCCCCTGACCCTCCTGTCCTCCAGTGTCGTCAGGCCGATTTCCCTTAATCTTTCTTCATAGGACATTCCCCTTAGCTCTGGAACTAACCTTGTGGCAAACCTTTGTACTTTCTCTAGTTTCTTGACGTGCTTTATCAAGTGCGGGTTCCAAACAGGTGCTGCATACTCCAGTATGGCCTGACATACACGGTGTACAGTGTCTTGAACGATTCCTTACTAAGGTATCGGAATGCTGTTCTCAGGTTTTCCAGGCGCCCATATGCTCCAGGAGTTATCTGATTGATGTGTGCTTCCGGAGGCATGCTCGGTGTTATACTCACCCCAAGATCTTTCTCCTTGAGTGAGGTTTGCAGTCTTTGGCCACCTAGCCTATACTCTGTCTGTGGTCTTCTGTGCCCTTCCCCTATCTTCATGACTTTGCATTTGGCAGGATTAAATTCGAGATCCCATTTGCTGGACCAGGTGTCCAGTCTGTCCAGGTCACTTTGAAGTCCTGCCTGGTCCTCATCAGATTTAATTCTCCTCATTAACTTCACATCATCTGCAAACAGGGACACTTCTGAGTCTAACCCTTCCATCATGTCATTCACATATACCAAAAATAGCACTGGTCTTAGGACCGACCCCTGTGGGACCCCGCTCGTCACAGGTGCCCACTGTGATACATCATTATGTACCATGACTCGTTGTTGCCTCCCTGTCAGGTATTCTCTGATCCATTGCAGTTCCCTTCCTGTTATATGCGCCTGATGCTCTAGCTTCTGCACTAATCTCTTGTGAGGAACTGTGTCAAAGGCCTTCTTGCAGTCCAAGAAGATGCAATCAACCCACCACTCTCTCTCGTGTCTTATTTCTGTTATTTTATCATAAAACTCCAGAAGGTTTGTGACACAGGATTTGCCTTCCGTGAATCCGTGCTGGTTGGCATTTATACTCTTGTTCAGTTCCAGGTGCTCCACCACTCTCCTCCTGATAATCTTCTCCATAATTTTGCATACTATACACGTCAATGACACAGGTCTATAGTTTAGTGCCTCTTTTCTGTCTCCTTTTTTAAAAATGGGAACTACATTTGCCGTCTTCCATACCTCAGGTAGTTGACCAGTTTCCAGGGACGTGTTGAAGATTGTGGTAAGTGGCACGCACAACATATCTGCTCCCTCTCTAAGGACCCACGGGGAGATGTTGTCTGGTCCCATTGCCTTTGAGGTATCGATGTCCCTTAGCAGTTTCTTCACCTCCTCCTCATCTGTATGTATGTCGTCCAACACTTGTTGGTGTATTCCTTGCTGGTGTCCCCATCTGGTCTGTCCTCCCAGAGTCCTTCCTGTCTCTACTGTAAATACTTCCTTAAATCTCGTGTTTAGCTCCTCACATACCTCTTGATCGTTTCTTGTGAGTTCTCCACCTTCTTTCCTCAGCCTTATCACCTGGTCCTTGACTGTTGTCTTCCTCCTAATGTGGCTATACAGCAGTTTCGGGTCAGATTTGACTTTCGATGCTATGTCGTTTTCATACTGTCGCTGGGCCTCCCTCCTTATCTGTGCATACTCGTTTCTGGCTCTTCTACTAATCTCCTTGTTTTCCTGGGTCCTATGCCTCCTGTACCTTTTCCATTCTCTGTTGCACTTAGTTTTTGCCTCCCTACACCTTCGGGTAAACCAAGGACTCGTTTTGGTCTTCCTATTATTTCTGTTTCCCTTGGGAACAAAACTTTCCTCTGCCTCCTTGCACTTTGTTGCCACATATTCCATCATCTCGTTTACTGATTTTCCTACCATTTCTCTGTCCCACTGAACCTCCTGCAGGAACTTTCTCATAAATGTGTAGTCCCCCCTTTTATAGTTTGGCCTGTCCCCTTCTGTTCCTGTTACCTTCTCCACTTGTAACTCTACTATATAATCAAAACTCAGAACCACATGATCGCTAGCTCCAAGTGGCCTCTCGTAAGTGATGTCTTCAATGTCTGAACTGCTCAGGGTGAACTCAAGATCCAGTCTTGCTGGCTCATCCTCCCCTCTCTCTCTGGTTGTGTCCCTGACATGTTGATGCATGAGGTTTTCAAGTACCACATCCATCATCTTGGCTCTCCATGTTTCGGGACCCCCATGTGGCTCCAGGTTTTCCCAGTCGATCTCCCTGTGGTTGAAATCGCCCATTACCAGTAACTTTGCTCTGCTCGAGTGAGCTCTTCTTGCCACCTCAGCCAGTGTGTCCACCATCACCCTGTTGTTTTCTTCGTACTCCTCTCTTGGCCTCCTGCAGTTCTGTGATGGGTTATACATCACTCCAATGACTACTTTATGTTCTCCGGACTGAATTGTACCTACAATGTAGTCTCTTTCTCCAATCATGTTCATGCCTTCCATTTCCTCAAATCCCCATCGGTGTTTTATGAGCAGTGCAACCCCTCCTCCCCCTCTACTCCTTCTATCTTTCCTCAGGATCTGATATCCCGTTGGGAAGATTGTGTCTGTTATTGTCTCAGCGAGTTTTGTTTCTGTGACTGTTATGATGTCTGGGGATTTTTCACTGATTCTTTCGTTCCACTCCTCATGTTTGTTCGTTATTCCATCCGCGTTTGTGTACCAAACTTTCAGTTTCTTTTCTATCATTGTGGTCATGCAAGAATATTGGGGTTGGGGGAGCGAGAGCCTTGGTGGGGGCCTATATGGGGCTGTGGTGTAGGTGGGGTTTGTGATGATGGGGGTGGGGTCAGAATGCCCATAAGGGACAGCTGTTGGGGTGAGGTTTGTGATATGGGGGTTGGTGGCAGAGGGAACAGTGAGTGGGTTGTAGTATAGGTTGCTCAGTTGCGTTGGGAATGTCGCGGTTGGAGTCTTTTGGTGGGAGATTCTGTGGTGTGTGTGTGTGTGTGTGTGTGTGTGTGTGTGTGTGTGTGTGTGTGTGTGTGTGTGTGTGTGTGTGTGTGTGTGTGTGTGTGTGTGTGTGTGTGTGTGTATGTGTGTGTGTGTGTGTGCATGTGTGTGTGTGTGTATGTGTGTGTATGTGTATGTGTGTATGTGTGTGTACTCACCTATTTGTACTCACCTATTTGTGGTTGCAGGGGTCGAGTCACAGCTCCTGGCCCCGCCTCTTCGCTGATTGCTACTAGGTCCTCTCTCTCCCTGCCCCATGAGCTCTATCATACCTCGCCTTAAAACTATGTATGGTTCCTGCCTCCACTACATCACTTTCTAGGCTATTCCATGGCCTGACTACTCTATGACTGAAGAAATACTTCCTAACATCCCTTTGATTCATCTGAGTCTTCAACTTCCAATTGTGACCTCTTGTGTCTGTGTCCCATCTCTGGAACATCCCGTCTTTGTCCACCTCGTCTATTCCACGCAGTATTTTATATGTCGTTATCATGTCTCCCCTGACCCTCCTGCCCTCCAGTGTCGTCAGGCCGATTTTCCTAAACCTATCTTCATAGGACAATCCCCGTAGCTCTGGGACTAGTCTTGTTACAAACCTTTGCACTTTCTCTAATTTCTTGACGTGCTTGACTAGGTGTGGATTCCAAACTGGTGCTGCATACTCCAGTATGGGCCTGACGTAGATGGTATACAGAGTCTTAAACGAATCCTTACTGAGGTATCGGAACGCTATCCGTAGGTTTGCCAGGCGCCCGTATGCTGCAGCAGTTATCTGATTGATGTGCGCCTCAGGAGATATGCTCGGTGTTATACTCACCCCCAGATCTTTTTCCTTGAGTGAGGTTTGCAGTCTTTGGCCATCTAAACTATATTGTGTCTGCGGTCTTCTTTGCCCTTTGTGTGTGTGTATGTGTGTATGTGTGCATGTGTGAGTGTGTGTGTGTGTGTGTGTGTGTGTGTGTGTGTGTGTGTGTGTGTGTGTGTGTGTGTGTGTGTGTGTGTGTGTGTGTGTGTGTGTGTGTGTATGTGTGTGTGTGTGTATGTGTGTGTGTATGTGTGTGTGTGTGTTTGTGTGTGTGTATGTGTGTATGTGTGTGTATATGTGTGTGTGTGTGTGTGTGTTTGTGTATGTGTGTGTGTGTGTATGTGTGTGTGTGTGTGTGTGTGTGTGTGTGTGTGTGTGTGTGTGTGTGTGTGTGTGTGTGTGTGTGTGTGTGCACTCATCTAATTGTGGTTGCAGGGGTCGAGACTCAGCTCCCGGCCCCGCCTCTTCACTGATCACTACTAGGTCCTCTCTCTCTTTCTCTGCTCCATGAGCTTTTTCATATCTCGTCTTAAAACTATGTATGGTTCCTGCCTCCATTACATCACTTCCTGACAACTCTGTGACTGAAGAAATACTTCCTAACGTCCCTGTGACTCGTCTGAGTCTTCATATTCCAGTTGGGACCCCTTGTTTCTGTGTCATCTCTCTGGAATATCCTGCCTCTGTCCTCCTTATCTATTCCACGCTGTATTTTGTATGTCGTTATCATGTCTCCCCTGACCCTCCTGTCCTCCAGTGTCGTCAGGCAGATTTCCCTCAACCTTTCTTCGTAGGACATTCCCCTTAGCTCTGGGACTAACCATGTTGCAAACCTTTCTCTAATTTCTTGACGTGCTTGACCTGATGTGGGTTCCAAATGGGTTCCAAACTGGTGATGCATACTCCAGTATGGGCCTGACGTACACAGTGTACAGTGTCTTGAACGATTCCTTACTAAGGTATCGGAACGCTATTCTTAGGTTTGCCAGGCGCCCATATGCTGCAGCAGTTATCTGGCTCATGTGTGCTTCCGGAGACGTGCTCGGCGTTATACTCACCCCAAGATCTTTCTCCCTGAATGAGCTTTGCAGTCTTTGTCCACCTAGCCTATACTCTGTCTTCTTTGCCCTTCGCCAATCTTCATGACTTTGCATTTAGTAGTGCTGAATTCGAGAAGCCAGTTGTTGGACCATATGTCCAGCCTGTCCAGGTCTCTTTGAAGTCCTGCCTGATGTGTGTGTGTGTACTCACCTAGTTGTACTCACCTAGTTGAGGTTGCGGGGGTCGAGTCCGAGCTCCTGGCCCCGCCTATTCACTGATCGCTACTAGGTCACTCTCCCCGAGCCGTGAGCTTTATCATACCTCTGCTTAAAGCTATGTATGGATCCTGCCTCCACTACATCGCTTCCCAAACTATTCCACTTACTGACTACTCTGTGGCTGAAGAAATACTTTCTAACATCCCTGTGATTCATCTGTGTCTTTAGCTTCCAACTGTGTCCCCTTGTTACTGTGTCCAAACTCTGGAACATCCTGTCTTTGTCCACCTTGTCAATTCCCCTCAGTATTTTGTATGTCGTTATCATGTCCCCCCTATCTCTCCTGTCCTCCAGTGTCGTCAGGTTGATTTCCCTTAACCTCTCCTCGTAGGACATACCTCTTAGCTCTGGGACTAGTCTTGTTGCAAACCTTTGCACTTTCTCTAGTTTCTTTACGTGCTTGGCTAGGTGTGGGTTCCAAACTGGTGCCGCATACTCCAATATGGGCCTAACGTATACGGTGTACAGGGTCCTGAACGATTCCTTATTAAGATGTCGGAATGCTGTTCTGAGGTTTGCTAGGCGCCCATATGCTGGAGCAGTTATTTGGTTGATGTGCGCTTCAGGAGATGTGCCTGGTGTTATACTCACCCCAAGATCTTTTTCCTTGAGTGAGGTTTGTAGTCTCTGACCCCCTAGACTGTACTCCGTCTGCGGCCTTCTTTGCCCTTCCCCAATCTTCATGACTTTGCACTTGGTGGGATTGAACTCCAGGAGCCAATTGCTGGACCAGGTCTGCAGCCTGTCCAGATCCCTTTGTAGTTCTGCCTGGTCTTCGATCGAGTGTATTCTTCTCATCAACTTCACGTCATCTGCAAACAGGGACACCTCAGAGTCTATTCCTTCCGTCATGTCGTTCACAAATACCAGAAACAGCACTGGTCCTAGGACTGACCCCTGCGGGACCCCGCTGGTCACAGGTGCCCACTCTGACACCTCGCCACGTACCATGACTCGCTGCTGTCTTCCTGACAAGTATTCCCTGATCCATTGTAGTGCCTTCCCTGTTATCCCTGCTTGGTCCTCCAGTTTTTGCACCAATCTCTTGTGGGGAACTGTGTCAAACGCCTTCTTGCAGTCCAAGAAAATGCAATCCACCCACCCCTCTCTCTCTTGTCTTACTGCTGTCACCATGTCATAGAACTTCAGTAGGTTTGTGACACAGGATTTCCCGTCCCTGAAACCATGCTGGCTGCTGTTGATGAGATCATTCCTTTCTAGGTGTTCCACCACTCTTCTCCTGATAATCTTCTCCATGATTTTGCATACTATACATGTCAGTGACACTGGTCTGTAGTTTAACGCTTCATGTCTGTCTCCTTTTTTAAAGATTGGGACTACATTTGCTGTCTTCCATGCCTCAGGCAATCTCCCTGTTTCGATAGATGTATTGAATATTGTTGTTAGGGGTACACATAGTGCCTCTGCTCCCTCTCTCAATACCCATGGGGAGATGTTATCTGGCCCCATTGCCTTTGAGGTATCTAGCTCACACAGAAGCCTCTTCACTTCTTCCTCGGTTGTGTGCACTGTGTCCAGCACTTGGTGGTGTGCCCCACCTCTCCGTCTTTCTGGAGTCCCTTCTGTCTCCTCTGTGAACACTTCTTTGAATCTCTTGTTGAGTTCTTCACATACTTCACGGTCATTTCCTGTTGTCTCTCCTCCTTCCTTCCTTAGCCTGATTACCTGGTCCTTGACTGTTGTTTTCCTCCTGATGTGGCTGTACAACAGTTTCGGGTCAGATTTGGCTTTCGCTGCTATGTCATTTTCATATTGTCTTTGGGCCTCCCTTCTTATCTGTGCATATTCGTTTCTGGCTCTACGACTGTTCTCCTTATTCTCCTGGGTCCTTTGCCTTCTATATTTCTTCCATTCCCTAGCACACTTGGTTTTTGCCTCCCTGCACCTTTGGGTAAACCATGGGCTCATCCTGGCTTTTTCATTACTCCTGTTACCCTTGGGTACAAACCTCTCCTCAGCCTCCTTGCATTTTGTTGCTACATATTCCATCATCTCATTAACTGGCTTCCCTGCCAGTTCTCTGTCCCACTGAACCCCGTTCAGGTAGTTCCTCATTCCTGTGTAGTCCCCTTTCTTGTAGTTTGGCTTCATTCGTCCTGGCCTTCCTGCTTCTCCCTCCACTTGTAGCTCTACTGTGTATTCGAAGCTTAAAACCACATGGTCACTGGCCCCAAGGGGTGTATGTGTGTGTGTGTGTGTATGTGTGTGTGTGTGTGTGTGTGTGTTAACCTATTTGTGGTTGCCCGGGTCGGGTCATACCTGCTGGCCCCACCTCATCACTGATTGCTCATCACTGATCTTTGTCCACATTGTCAATTCCTCGCAGTATTTTATATGACGCTATCATGTCTCCCCTGATCCTCCTGTCTTCCAGTGTTATCAGACCGATTTCCCTTAACCTTTCTTCGTAGGACAATCCCCTTAGCTCTGGAACTAGCCTTGTTGCAAACCTTTGCAATTTCTCTAACTTCTTAACGTGCTTGACCAGGTGTGATTCCGGTATGGGCCTGACGTATATGGTATACAGAGTCTTGAAGGATTCCTTGCAGAGTATCGGAACGCTATTCTTAGTTTTGCCAGACGCCTGTATGGTGCAGCAGTGATCTGATTGATGTGCGCCTCAGGAGATGTGCTCGGTATTATACTCACCCCAAGATCTTTTTCCTTGAGTGAAATTTGCAGTCTTTGGCCACCTAGACTATACTCTGTCTGCGGTCTTCTTTGCCCTTCCCCCATCTTCATAACTTTGCATTTGGCGGGGTTAAATTCAAGGAGCCAGTTGCTGCACCATGCTTGTAGCCTGTCCATTTCTCTTTGTAGTCCTGCATGATCCTCGACCGATTTAATTCTCCTCACATCATCTGGAAACAGGGACACTTCTAAGTCTATCCCTTCCGTCTCGTCATTCACATATACCAAAATCAGCACAGGTCCAAGGAACACCGCACGTTACAAGTCCCCACTCTGATACCTCGTCAAGTACCAGGACTCGTTGTTGCCTCCCTGTCAGATATTCTCTCACAGATATGTGTGCCTGATCCTCTCGCTTTTGCAATAAACTCATATGAGGAACTGTGTCGACGGCCTTCTTGCGGTCCAAGAAAATGCAATCTATCCACCTCTCTCTCTCATGTCTGTCTTCTGTTACCTTGTCATAGAACTTGTGACAGAGGATTTTCCTTCCCTGAAACCGTGCTGGTTGTCGTTTATAAGCTTGTGTGTGAGTGTGTGTGTGCGTGTATGTGTGTGTGTGTATGTGTGTGTGTGTGTGTGTGTGTGTGTGTGTGTGTGTGTGTGTGTGTGTGTGTGTGTGTGTGTGTGTGTGTTTTATGTACATTGCTGGATGGTGTGTGTTACTATTGCAGGTACAGTGTCTGTACAGTGTCTGCTGGATTGTGTGTGTTAATCTAGTAGGCACAGTGTCTGCTGGATGGTGTGTGTTACTGTTATAGGTACATTGTCTGTTGGATGGTGTGTGTTACTGTTGTAGGTACAGTGTCTGGTGGATGGTGTGTGTTACTGTTGTAGGTACAGTGTCTGCTTTATGGTGTTTGCTACTGCTGTAGGTACAGTGTCTGCTGGATAGTGTGTGTGTGTTACTGTTGTAGGTACAGTGTCTGCTGCATTGTGTGTATGTGTTACTGTTGTAAGTACAGTGTCTGCTGGATGGTGTGTGTTACTGATATAGGTACAGTTTCTGCTGGATGGTGTGCGTAACTGTTGAAGGTACAGTGCCTGCTGGATGGAGTGTGTTACTCTTGTAGTTACACTGTCTACTGAATTTTGTGTGTTTTAGAGTTGTAGGTAGTGTCTGCTGGATGGTGTGTGTTACTCTTGTAGGTACAGTGTCTACTGGATGAGTGCTATTGTTGTAGGTACAGTGTCTGCTGGATGGTGTATGTTACTGTTATACGTACAGTGTCTGCTTTATGGTGTGCGCTACTGTTGTAGGTACAGTGTCTTCTGGATGGTGTGCGTGTTACTGTTGTAGGTACAGTGTCTACTGGATAGTGTGTGTGTTACTGTTGTAGGTACAGCGTCTGTTGGATTGTGTGTATGGTGGAGGTGGAATAGTGAAGATGGTTGAGGTGGAACGTTGAAGATGGTGGAGGTGGATGAGTGAAGATGGTGGAAGTAGAATAGTGAAGTTGATGGAAGTGGAATAGTGAAGATGGTGGAAGTGGAATAGTAAAGATTGTGGAAGTGGAATAGTGAAGATGGTGAAGGAAGAATAGTAAAGATGGTGGAGGAGGAATAGTGAAGATAGTGGAGGCGGAATAGTGAAGATGGTGGAAGTGCAATAGTGAAGTTGTTGGAAGTGGAATAGTGAGAAGGTGGAAGTGGAATAGTGAAGATTGTGGATTTGGAGTAGTGGAGATGGTGGAAGTGGAATAGTGAGATGGTGGAAGTGGAATAGTGAAGATGGTGGATGTGGAGAAGTGAAGATGGTGGAAGTGGAATAGTGAGATGGTGGAAGTGGAATAGTGAGATGGTGGATGTGGAACAGTGAAGATAGCGGAGGTTTAATAGTGAAGATTGTGGAAATGGAATAGTGAAGTTGGTGGAAGTGGAATAGTGAAGATGGTGGAGGTGGAATAGTGAAGATAGTGGAGGTGGAATAGTGAAGATGGTGTAGGTGGAATAGTGAAGATAGTGGAGGTGGAGTAATGAAGATGGTGGAAGTGGAATAGGGAAGATGGTGGAAGTGGAAAAGTAAAGATTGCGGAAGTGGAATAGTGAAGATAGTGGAGGTGAAATAGTGAGGATGGTGGAAGTGGAATAGTGAAGATGGTGGAAATGGAATAGCCAAGATGGTAGAAGTGGAATAGTGAAGATGGTGGAGGTGGAATAGTGAAGATGGTGGAGGGGGAATAGTAAAGATGGTGGAAATGGAATAGTGAAGTTGGTGGAAGTGCAATAGTGAAGTTGTTGGGAGTGGAATAGTGAGATGGTGGAAGTGGAATAGTGAATGAAGATGGTGGATGTGGAGTAGTGAAGATGATGGAAGTGGAATAGTGAGATGGTGGAAGTGGAATAGTGAAGATGGTGGATGTGGAGAAGTGAAGATGGTGGAAGTGGAATAGTGAGATGGTGGAAGTGGAATAGTGAGATGGTGGAGGTGGAATAGTAAAGATAGCGGAGGTTTAATAGTGAAAATGGTGTAGGTGGACTAGTGAAGATAGTGGAGGTGGAGTAGTGAAGATGGTGGAAGTGGAATAGGGAAGTTGTTGGAAGTGGAATAGTGAAGATGGTGGAGGTGGAATAGTGAAGATAGTGGAGGTGGAATAGTGAAAATGGTGTAGGTGGACTAGTGAAGATAGTGGAGGTGGAGTAGTGAAGATGGTGGAAGTGGAATAGGGAAGATGATGGAAGTGGAATAGTAAGGATTGTGGAAGTGGAATAGTGAAGATAGTGGAGGTGGAATAGTGAAAATGGTGGAAGTGGAATAGTGAAGATGGTTAAGTGGAATAGTGAAGATGGTGGAAGAAGAATAGTCAAGATGGTGGAAGTGGAATAGTGAAGATGGTGGAGGTGGAATAGTGAAGATGGTGGAGGTGGAATAGTGAAGATGGTGGAAATGGAATAGTGAAGTTGGTGGAAGTGCAATAGTGAAGTTGTTGGAAGTGGAATAGTGAGATGGTGGAAGTGGAATAGTGAAGATGGTGGATGTGGAGTACTGAAGATGGTGGAAGTGAAATAGTGAGATGGTGGAAGTGGAATAGTAAAGATGGTGGATGTGGAGTAGTGAAGATGGTGGAAGTGGAATAGTGAAGATTGTGGAAGAGGAATAGTGAAGATGGTGGAAGTGGAATAGCGAAGATGGTAGAGGTGGAATAGTAAAGATGGTGGAGGTGGAATAGTAAAGATGGTGGAGGTGGAATAGTAAAGATGGTGGAGGTGGAATAGTGAAGATAGTGTAGGTGGAATAGTGAATATATTGGAAATGGAATAGTGAAGTTGGTGGAAGTGCAATAGTGAAGTTGTTGGAAGTGGAATAGTGAAATGGTGGAAGTGGAATAGTGAAGATGGTGGATGTGGAGTAGTGAAGATGGTGGATGTGGAATAGTGAGATGGTGGAAGTGGAATAGTGAAGATGGTGGATGTGGAATAGTAAAGGTGGTGGATGTGGAGTAGTGAAGATGGTGGAAGTATAATAGTAAAGATTGTGAAAGTGGAATAGTGAAGATGGTGGAGGTGGAATAGTGAAGATAGTGGAGGAGGAGTAGTGAAGATGGTGGAAGTGGAATAGTGAAGATGGTGGAAGTGGAATAGTGAAGATGGTGGAAGAGGAACAGTGAAGATAGTGGAGGTGGAATAGTGAAGATGGTGGAAGTGGAATAGTGAAGATAGTGGAGGTGGAATAGTGAGGATGGTGGAAGTGGAATAGTGAAGATGGTGGAAGTGCAATAGTGAAGATGGTGGAAGTGGAATAGTGAAGATGGTGGAAGTGGAACAGTGAAGATAGTGGAGGTGGAATAGTGAAGATGGTGGAAGTGGAATAGTGAAGACGTTGGAAGTGGAATAGTGAAGATGGTGGAAGTGGAATAGTGAAGATCGTGTAAGTGGAATAGTGAAGATGGTGGAGGTGGAATAGTGAACATGGTGGAGGTGGAATAGTGAAGATGGTGGAGGTGTAATAGTGAAGATGGTGGAGGTGGAATAGTGAAGATGGTTTAAATGGAATAGTGAAGTTGGTGGAAGTGCAATAGTGAGATGGTGGAAGTGGAATAGTGAGATGGTGGAAGTGGAATAGTGAAGATGGTGGATGTGGAGTAGTGAAGATGGTGGAAGTGGAATAGTGAGATGGTGGAGGTGGAAGAATGAAGATAGTGGAAGTGGAATAGTGAGATGGTGGAAGTGGAATAGTGAAGATGGGGGAAGTGGAGTAGTGAAGATGGTGGAAGTGGAATAGTGAGATGGTTGAAGTGGAATAGTGAAGATGGTGGATGTGGAGTAGTGAAGATGGTGGAAGTGGAATAGTGAGATGGTGGAAGTGGAATAGTGAAGATGGTGCATGTGGAGTAGTGAAGATGGTGGAAGTGGAATAGTGAGATGGTGGAAGTGGAATAGTGAGATGGTGGATGTGGAATAGTGAAGATGGTGGAAGTGGAATAGTGAAGATGGTAGAAGTGGAGTAGTGAAGATGGTGGAAGTGGAATAATGAGATGGTGGAGGTGGAATAGTGAAGATAGTGGGTGTGGAGTTGTGAAGATGGTGAAAGTGGAATAGTGAAGTTGTTGGAAGTGGAATAGTGAAGTTGTTGAAAGTGCAATAGTGAAGATGGAAGTGGAATAGTGAAGATGGTGGAGGTGGATGAGTGAAAATAATGGAGGTGGAGTAGTGAAGATTGTGGAAGTGGAATAGTGAAGAAGGTGGAAGTGGAATAGTGAGATGGTGGAGGTGGAATAGTGAAGATAGTGAATGTGTAGTAGTGAAGATGGTGGAGGTGGAATAGTGAAGATGGTGGAGGTGGAATAGTGAAGATAGTGGAGGTGGAAGAGTGAAGATAATGGAGTTGGAGTAGTGAAGATGGTGGAAGTGGAATAGTGAGGATGGTGGTAGTGGAATAGTGTTGAATGGTTGATAAACCTTGATCTGTATTCCCTGGAACGCAGGCGAGAAAGATGCTTTGTAATATACACTTAGAAAATCCTAGAGGGTTTAGTACCAAACTTTCAAACGAAAAGACTTTGCAGGAGATGCAATAGCCTCCCAATGAAAAGCAGGGGTGCCACGAGTAGACTGAGAGACTACTCAATAAATGTCATGGGCCGAAGACTGTTCAAATGCCTCCCAGCATACGTAAAGAGGATTATCAATAGACCCCTGGCTGTCTTCAAGAAGGCGCTGGACAAGCACCTAAAGTCAGTACCTGATCAGCCGGGCTGTGGTTCGTACGTCGGTTTACGTGCTGCCAGCATTAACGGACTGTGATCCGCCACGATGCCTGGTCTCAGACCGGGCCGCGGGGGCGTTGATCCCCGAAACCCTCTCCAAGTAAACTCCAGGGCGGCAAAAACTTAACATCTCTCAGATGCTCTTAATTCAAGCTCAACTATTTAAATCCTATGTAGTTGAGTGGACGTCTCAGCAGATGAATCTATGAAAGATGAGGTGAATCATAGAACTGATAAGGGGTAAAATGTGAGTGGTGCACTTAGGAGTCTGTGGAGACAAAGAACTTTTCCATGGAAGCAAAGAGGTGAATGTATGAGAGTATAGTTACACCAACGCTCTTATATAGGTGTGGAGCATGGGTGGTGAACGTTGTAACAGGGAGAAGGCTGGAGGCAGTCGAGATGTCGTGTCTGAGGGCAATGTGTGGTGTGAATATAATGAAGAGAATTCGCAGTTTGGAAATTAAGAGGTGTGAGACTAGTAAAACTAGTATCCAGAGGGCTGGGGAGGGGTTGTTGAGGTGGATCAGATATGTAGAGAGGATGGAACAAAATAGAATGACTTCGAGAGTGTATATATCTGTAGTGGAGGGAAGGTGGGGTAGGGATCGGCCTAGGAAAGGTTGAAGGGAGGGTGAAAAAGAAGTTTTGTGTGCGAGGGGCTTGGACTTCCAGCAAGCATTCATGAGCGTGATAAGATTTCTTTACTAGCACCAATGCACTCTCTCTCTTTGAATGGTTTAGCACTCGAGAGATTTCCTGGTAGGTGCAAGTTATGTTCAGGAAAGTTGATTCATGAAGTTTTAGTTTCCCGCCTCTCAAACAGGCAATCCCTGTCTACCCTATCAACTCGCCAGAGAATCTTTTACGTTGTTATGCCTTCCATGGTTCTTCTGTCCTCCAGTGATATTAGATTCATTTCCGATATTTGCTCCTAGTAGCTCATACCCTTTAGTTCTGGAAATAGTTTCGTTGCATTCCTCTGCACTTTTCCAGTTGCATACTTTCTCTGGTGTAAGTTACAAGTCTGTGTCGTATACTCTAATACATTTTGTATAAAAGGCAGATAATGACTCGTTATTGAAATTCCTGAAGGCAGCTCTTAGAAGTGCAAGACAATCATTGGCATTTGGTTAATTAAATTGAGAGTTTGGCAATATGTTAGGCACTATGCTCACCCCTAGGTCTTTCTCTTGATGTGATATGTGCAGCCTCTATTCGCGGAGTCTATACTCTATCGTGTATTATCTTCTTACCATTTCCTCAATCTTTATTACCTTGCATTCACTGAAGTTATCGAGCAACCTTTTTTCTGACTAATCTTGTATTTTGTCCTGGTGTATATATAATATTTCGTTGTCGTTTGTTTGTATTTTCCTCATTAGTTTTACATCAGCTAGTAGGGATACGTTCAACTCAATCCTAATATCAATTATTGTGGAACACTGCTTGTTATTCGTCCCAGATCTGACATCTCTTCCCAAACAGTCCTTCTTTGCTTTCTCTTCCCTAAGGTACTCTGTGCCAATGGAATATGTTACCTGTTACTCCTAAATGAACTTCGAGTTTTTTGCCCCAGCTACTAGTGGGTACAATTTAAAATGACTTCTTGCAGTTGAGAAAATGCAATCCACCCAACCACCACCCGCCTTCTCTCTCTCTCTCTCTCTCTCTCTCTCTCTCTCTCCTTTCTCACTTCCATTACACTGCCATTTAATTCTAACAATGGTTTTTAAGATACTCCAACGCTAAAGCAATGCGGATTATTGGTTATGAAACTACTACTCCCCAAGTGTTCTAGCAGTCTTCTGAAATTCTCCATTAAGTGCAGGAGGGAAGAAGAGCGATTGGTGGAATGATGTAAAGAGAGTAGTAAAGGAGAAAAAATTAGCATATAAGAAGTTTTACAAAGTAGAAGTGATGCAAGGAGGGAAGAGTATATGGAGAGAAAAAGATTAAGAGAGTGGTGAAGCAATGTGAACAGAGAGCAAATGAGGGAGTGGGTGAGATGTTATCAATAAATTTTGTTGAAAATAAGAAAAAGTTTTGGGGTGACATTAACAAGTTGAGGAAGCCTAGGGAACAAATGGATTTGTCAGTTAAGGAGAGGAGAGTTATTAAATGGAGAGCTAGAGGTATCGGGAAGATGGAGGGAATATTTTGAGGAATTGTTAAATGTTGATGAAGGTAGGGAAGCTGTGTGTATAGGGCAGGAGTGAGGAAGAGCCAGTTGTGAGTGTGTGGGAAGTTCGTGAGGCAGTGGGTTCGTGAGGGAGTGGTTGGTGCTATTATTTAATAAGTGTATCGAAGAGAGTAAGGTACCTAGGGACTGGCAGAGAGCGTGCATAGTTCCTTTGTATAAAGGCAAAGGGGACAAAAGTGAGTGCAAAATTTATAAGGGGATAAGTCTGTTGAGTATACCTGGTAAAGTGCATAGTAGAGTTATTACTGAAAGAATTAAGAGTAAGACGGAGAGTAGGATAGCAGTTGAACAACGAGGCTTTAGGAAAGGTAGGGGGTGTGTAGACCAAGTGTTTACAGTGAAACATATACGTGAACAGTATTTAGATCAGGCTAAAGAGGTTTTTGTGGCATTTATGGATTTGGAAAAGGCGTATGACAGGGTGGATAGGGTGGCAATGTGGCAGATGTTGCAGGTGTATAGTATAGGAGGTAGGTTACTGAAAGGAGTGAAGAGTTGTTACGAGGATGGTGAGGCTCAAGTTAGAGTATGTAGGAAAGAGGGAGATTATTTCCCAGTAAAAGTAGGCCTTAGACAAGGATGTGTGATGTCACTGAGGTTGTTCAATATATTTATAGATGGGGTTGCAAGAGAAGTGAATGCTAGGGTCTTGGCAAGTGGTGTGGGGCTAAAAGATAAAGAAAAAGTGGGAGTTGTCACAGTTGCTTTTTGCTGATGACACTGTGTTCCTGGGAGATTCTGAAGAGAAGTTGCAGAGGTTGGTGGATGAATTTGGTAGGGTAGGTAAAAGAAGGAAATTAAAAGTGAATATAGGAAAGAGTAAGATGATGAGGATAACAAAAAGATTAGGTGACGAAAGATTGGATATCAGATTGGAGGAAGAGAGTATGGAGGAGGTGAATGTATTCAGATATTTGGGAGTGGACGT
Organism: Cherax quadricarinatus; assembly: GCF_038502225.1. Lineage (NCBI taxonomy): Eukaryota > Metazoa > Arthropoda > Malacostraca > Decapoda > Parastacidae > Cherax > Cherax quadricarinatus. The sequence goes on from NW_027197454.1 coordinate 59,216, forward strand.
GTCAGCAGATGGGTCTATGAAAGATGAGGTGAATCATAAAACTGATGAGGGGAAAAGGGTGAGAGGTGCACTTAGGAGTCTGTGGAGGCAAAGAACTTTGTCCTTGGAAGCAAAAGAGGGAAATGTATGAGAGCATAGTTTTACCAACGCTCTTATATGGGTGTGAAGCATGGGTGATGAATGTTACAGCGAGGAGAAGACTGGAGGCAGTGGAGATGTCATGTCTGAGGGCAATGCTTGGTGTGAATATAATGCAGAGAATTCGTAGTTTGGAAGTTAGGAGGAGGTGCGGGATTACCAAAACTTGTCCAGAGGGCTGAGGAAGGGTTGTTGAGGTGGTTCGGACATGTGGAGAGAATGGAGCGAAACAGAATTAACTTCAAGAGTGTATCAGTCTGTAGTGGAAGGAAGGCGGGGTAGGGGTCGGCCTAGGAAAGGTTGGAGGGAGGGGGGTAAAGGAGGTTTTGTGTGCGAGGGGCTTGGACTTCCAGCAGGCATGCGTGAGCGTGTTTGATAGGAGTGAATGGAGACAAATGGTTTTTAATACTTGACGTGCTGTTGGAGTGTGAGCAAAGTAACATTTATGAAGGGGGTTCAGGGAAACCGGCAGGCCGGACTTGAGTCCTGGAGATGGGAAGTACAGTGCCTGCACTCTGAAGGAGGGGTGTTAATGTTGCAGTTTAAAAAACTGTAGTGTAAAGCACCCTTCTGGCAAGACAGTGATGGAGTGAATGATGGTGAAAGTTTTTCTTTTTCGGGCCACCCTGCCTTGGTGGGAATCGGCCAGTGTGATAATAAAAAATATATAAAAAAATATATATATATATATATATATATATATATATATATATATATATATATATATATATATATATATATATATATATATATATATATATATATATATATATATATACTCTCTCACCTGTTCTTAGTAACTTATACATGGAATTTTTTGAAACAAGATTACTTAACACAATCCTTCCTAATAGAGATATAAGCAACTATTGGCAGAAAGTTGGGCTCGTGCAAGTATGAGTAGTGTGGGGGTTGAAGAGGGTTGGAATAGTTTGTTTTAAAAATGCAGTATTAGAATGTGGGGCAGAAGTTTGTGGGTATAGGAGGGTGGGTGCAGGAGGAAAGGGGAGTGATTGGTGGAATGATGAGGTAAAGGGTGTGATAAAAGTGAAAAAGGTAGCATATGAGAGGTTTTTACAAAGCAGAAGTGTTATAAGAAGAGCAGAGTGAGATAAACAGGTCAAGAAAGCCTAGGGAACAAATAGATTTGTCAGTTAAAAGCAGAGTAGGGAAGTTAGTAGATGGGGAGATGGAGGTATTGGGTAGATGTCGGGAATATTTTGAGGAACTTTTAAATGTCGTCGAAGAAAGGGAGGCGGTAATTTCATGCACTGGCCAGGGAGGTATACCATCTTTTAGGAGTGAAGAAGAGCAGGATGTGAGTGTGGGGAGGTGTGTGAGGCATTACATAGAATGAAAGGGGATAAAGCAGCTGGAACTGACGGGATCATGACAGAAATGTTAAAAGCAGGGGGGGATATAGTGTTGGAGTGGTTGGTATTTTTGTTTAATAAATGTATGAAAGAGGGAAGATACCTAAGGATTAGCAGAGAGCATGTATAATTCCACTAGATAAAGGGAAGGGGGAAAAAAAAAGATTGTAAAAATTATAGAGGAATAAGTTTACTGAGTATACCAGGAAAAGTGTACGATAGGGTTATTATTGAAAGAATTAGAGGTAACACAGAGAGTAGGATTGCGGATGAGAAAGGAGTCTTTAGAGTGAGTAGGGGATGTGAACAGTATTTAGATAAATCAATCAATCAATCAGTCAATCAATCAAGTTTATTCTCTATAAGAATTACAATGCGGAGTTAACAGATTTTGAATATTGTGTGGTTTACATGTTTTAAAATACTAATTACAGAGGGGGCCACTAGGACACCTAGCATGGCTAGGCATTTCGGGCAGACTTAGATTAATTCTAAACTTTAAATTA
>NW_027197455.1:0-61216 GCF_038502225.1 Cherax quadricarinatus
GTTTTCATGTCACTATAAGTTCCTTGCATGTTGTTGCAGCAGTACTTGCAATTTGGCCATCACTGGAGTTGGGACAGGCTCAGGGGACGGCAAGATATAGGAGCAGCCTTGTTGCTGCCTCGGGCTGGTCGACCCTTCTATATTTCTTTAATTTCCAGCTTTTACAGTATTGGGAAATTTTTAAACCATCTACAGATTATTATAATTATTATAATCATAGAGAGTGCTAAACCCGAATCATCTACAGATGATACAGTAATAATAATAATAATAATAATAATAATAATAATAATAATAATAATAATAATAATAATAATAATAATAATGATAATAATAATAATAATAATGTAATACTAAAAATACTTTTTAATTAAACATTTGCCTATGTTTAGCATTACATTTCAATACAATAATAAGGATATACAACATTTATTTATTTCTTACACCTGAATTACAGAACCATGCACATACCTGGAGTTTACCTGGAGAGAGTTCCAGGGGTCAACGCCCCCGCGGCCCGGTCTATGACCAGGCCTCCTGGTGAATCAGAGCCTGATCAACCAGGCTGTTACTGCTGGCTGCACAAAATCCAACGTACGAGCCACAGCCCGGCTGGTCAGTGCCAGCTTGAAGACTGCCAGGTGTCTATTGGTAATCCCCCTTATGTATGCTGGGAGGCAGTTGAACAGTCTCGGGCCCCTGACACTTATTGTATGGTCTCTTAACGTGCTAGTGACACCCCTGCTTCTCATTGGGGGGATGGTGCATCGTCTGCCAAGTCTTTTGCTTTCGTAGTGAGTGATTTTCGTGTGCAAGTTCGGTACTAGTCCCTCTAGGATTTTCCAGGTGTATATAATCATGTATCTCTCCCTCCTGCGTTCCAGGGAATACAGGTTTAGGAACCTCAAGCGCTCCCAGTAATTGAGGTATTTTATCTCCGTTATGCGCGCGGTGAAGGTTCTCTGTACATTTTCTAGGTCGGCAATTTCACCTGCCTTGAAAGGTGCTGTTAGAGTGCAGCAATATTCCAGCCTAGATAGAACAAGTGACCTGAATAATAATAATAATAATAATAATAATAATAATAATAATAATAATAATAATAATATCTTTATTTACTACAAGTACATGTACAAGGTATACAGTCCTAGCTGACAACAATGACATACTACTGCATAGAAATCCCCTTGTTATGCTCAGCATTTCGGGCAAATTAGGTCAGTGTCCCAGGATGCGACCCACACCAGTCCACTAACACCCAGGTACCCATTTTACTGATGAGAAACATAGACAACAGGTGGAAAGAAACACGCCCAATGTTTCTACTCTGGCTGGGAATCGAACCCAGGCCCTCGCCGTGTGAAGCGAGAGCGTTAGCCACCAGGCCACCAGAGCCCCTGAAGACTGAAGACTCATCATGGGCTTGGCATCCCTAGTTTTGAGGGTTCTCATAATCCATCCTGTCATTTTTCTAGCAGTTGCGATTGATACAATGTTATGGTCCTTGAAGGTGAGATCCTCCGACATGATCACTCCCAGGTCTTTGACGTTGGTTTTTCGCTCTATTGTGTAGCTGGAATTTGTTTTGTACTCTTACGAAGTTTTAATTTCCTCACATTTTCCATATCGCAGTAATTGAAATTTCTCATCGTTGAACTTCATATTGTTTTCTGCAGCCCATTGAAAGATTTGGTTGATGTCATATCACCTCCCCTCAAACATCTCCTTACCAACCTCAACAGAACACATGTTCCTCGAGTCCATCTCACGCTATGTAAAAATTCAATGCACATAAAAGGCCCTAAAATCTGGAATTCATTACCTGTGAATATAAAAGAAACACTGTCTGTTTATAAATTCAAGTCTCTTCTCGAAAATCACTTACTCACCCATAACTAAATAAATACTGAATAATTGTATCTCATAAATTGTATCTCATAAATGTTTCTCATTATTGTATCTCATAAATGTCAACCTGTGACCCAATCAAACTTTGTTATTATATAACTTCATTACCTAACACAATACTCCATTCTAGTGATTACACAGCAACACAGTAATGACCATATGACCTGTCTTTGTAATACTCATTTGTACTAAATTGTTGTCTGTTTACAATAATTTTTGTACCACTGAATATATCATTGCTTAATTAATCTTAAGTTAATTTTAAGCTGCCCATAATGTTCTGCATACAAGGGGCTTTGGCATGCTGCACTTTAAAAATTGTATTCCTTGTACTTCTCTGTATCATGTTCAAATTAATAATAAATAAATAAATAAATAAAATAAAATAACAAACTCCCGAGTACCGTTATTCAGGCTAAAACGTTTTGTAGTTTTAAAAATAGATGAGTGGGTGTGGGTGGGTGTGAGTTGGACCTGACTAGCTTGTGCTGCTGGGTCTGGTGCCGTGCTCCATCCTTGAGTGGAGGTGACCAGACTGGGTGGGTCATTGGTCTAATCCTGGGGGGACATGGACCTGCTCTGCATGGGTCAGTAAGCCTGTTGCAGTGTTCCTTCTTTCTTATGTTCTTATGTAACAAACGCACTTTGGCAGAGTTACCCTTTAGCAATGTTGACATTGATTTACCTAATTTTGATGCAAATGACCCATTGCCATATATTCTTGATTATAATTGTTTTATGAAAACAGGCCTTCACTTTATTCATGTCAACGCAAGATCACTTTTTCCAAAATTGGCAGAGATTAGGATTCTAGCTAACAGAACTAGGGCGGCAGTTACATCCATCTCTGAATCCTGGTTTGATGATATGGTGACTGACGACGAGGTCAAAATAGAAAGTTACAATATAAAACGCTTAGATAGGAACAGAAAGGGTGGTGGGGTATGTGCCTACATTAGAAATAACTTAGCTTACAACCCAAGACCTGATTTAAATAACAATGAACTTGAGATTCTATGGTTTGAAGTGCTGCTTCCCAAGACTAAACCCTTCTTAGTAGGAACTAGTTACTGCCCTCCCACCCAGGACCAGTTCTTAGGAGACTTTTCCAGAGTCTTGTCCGGACTTGAAAACAATTGTGAGACAATAATACTGGGCGACCTCAATATCTGTTTTCAGCAGCAAAATAATGAGATATGCAAAAGGTATAAGCAAATTCTAGGTTTAAATAGTTACACTCAACTAATTAATACACCAACCCAGATCACACATTTCTCAGCCACCCTAATTGACCACATACATTCGTCTCTCAGCCTTTGAGTAGAGAGGATGTGTGCTACTGCCGGTGGCAGTTTCATTTTCTCAACATGGCTCTGGCGGGTAGACACCACATCAATACTGTGTGTATTGAATTGACCCGTGGGGCCATGCTTGGACCATCGACAGTGCTATTGCCTGCGATAATCCATGGTACCTACGGTATTGCCAACGAGGACTTGTGCGGTGTGGCAGTGAATGGCGTTTCAAGGATCTTCGTGAAGTTCTGCTCAGTTAATGTTTATGAGGCGGTGGTTGACAAGTTCCAGGAGGTTAATCTAGTGGTTAACCATGCTGTGTCAGTGAAGCTACATGACGTCTCCTGCTATTACACATGGGTAAAGGTCAGAAACGTGCCCTTTGAGACTGATGTGTGTGACATTCAATTCAATTCAACTCAATTCAAAGTTTACTCTCTATAAGGATTACAATGCTGAGTTTACAGAATTTGGTTTTTGTGTGGTTTACATGTAGCAAAATAAGGATTACAGAGTGTACCATTAGAACACCTAGCATGGCTAGGCATTTCGGGCAGACTTAGTTTAAATCTTAATTTTAAAATATTGCAAATAATGAGGTAAGTTGGTATTATGGCTAAGTGACTAAATACTAGTTTGTGAGTTTAGCAATGTGAATGCTTTTGTTTTGGCACAGTACATTGTTTCAGTATTGGAGTATCACAGGATTCATTATTTTAAGATTGAGATTAATATTTCTGTTTATGGTCAAATGGGTGAGTGAGTGTAAGTGTGAACCACGAGGTGGTATTCATGTAGTTAGTTGATGGGGTGTATCAGGGAGATAAGATGTTTTCTAATGGTAGTTTTGAAGGTGATGAATGTGTCTGCAGTTCTAGAGTTCTCAGGTAGGGTGTTCCAGATTTTAGGGCCTTTGACATACATTGATTTTTTGTAAAGGTTTAGTCGGACACGGGAAATGTCGTAGAGATGTTTGTGTCTGGTGTTATGCCTGTGGGTTCTGTCACAACTATCAAGAAAGCGTTTTAGGTCAAGGTTGATATTGGAGTTTAAGGTCCTGTAGATGTAGATTGCACAGTAGTAAGTGTGGATGTACTGAACTGGGAGTAAGTTTAGGTCTATGAAGAGTGGGGGGGGGTGTTGCCAGGGATGGGATTTAGTGATTATTCTTACTGCAGCTTTTTGTTGGGTTATTATTGGCTTTAGGTGTGTTGCTGCAGTTGATCCCCAAGCACAAATAGCATAGGTGAGGTATGGATAAATGAGTGGTATAGTGTGAGAAGGGCATTTTGCAGCATGTAGTATCGTATCTTGGAGAGGATCCCAACCGTTTTGGATACTTTTTTGGTTATGTGTTGGATATAGAGCTGCATTGGGTAATTATGGCACCGTACACATGGCTACAGCAGGGAGGTGGTCTGATAGGCCATATGCAGGAATACCAGAGGGAACGTTTTCAGTAAAGATGACATTACGACACCCAATCCCTTCTTACGTGATCTTGCAAGACTTCAGGACTCAGGTACTGGCGTCATATGCAGGGCAACGCCGCACTTGCAGGTGCATATGACCACATGGTGGTACAGTGTGAACGACGACGAGGTGCCAAGGTTGGTCAACAAAGCACGGACGTTGGGGAGGAAGGTACTGGGCAAGATGTGCCTTGTGCACCAGTGCTACCGTCAGGATTGTCTTGGAGCAAAGAGGTTGAGAGGTCTACGGAGACAGCGTGCACCACACTCCTGGAAGTGTCGCCTTCTTTGGAGGCAGAACCAGTAGTGGGCCCGGCTCGGCAAGATGTGCATAACGATGTCGAGGAATCCATTGCCTCTATGCTGGATGAATTATTTATGGAGAGGAGCATAAGTCCTGTGATGGACCCACCCCTTGTCCTGGGACCTGCTGCGAAGGTGGACGCTGGACACGAAGAGCAGCTGGTCGTTGGCGTCCCTGGTGCCTTGCTGAAACATACGGTGGAGGTGGAAATCCACCAAGACTGCACTGTGGATGACGACATGCAGGTGGAAAGTGTAATGCAAAAGTGTTCTGTAGTGCTTTCAGAATCGGAGGAAGTGCTAATGCCAGCTCAGTGATCAGGAAAAAAAACCTGGGCGGATGTGGCACAGAGAGGGCCCTGTGGACCTAAAGCTCAAGGGTTGGTCAAGAGTGCTTCAAAAGGGGGAGGGGGCGAAAAAGGTGGAAATAAAAGATCTGGTGAGAAACATTCAGTATCAAGAGGTAAACCCCTACTGACCAATTTAAGTGCCTGACAATAAATATTAATAGTTTGAGGACTGTGCGAAAGCGTGTATGGTTCTGAGAATTATTGGTGCATAATAATGTTGATGTTGTGTTCGTACAGGAACACAATCATAAATTAGGCAGTGAGTTGTGGATAGATGGGTATGATGTGTATGTGGAGAATGCTATACGGTTGAAAGGTGGCATTGCCATCATGATCAGGGAGACTAGCCCGTTTGTTGTGAGACATTGCGAGGGTGGGGAGGGGAGGGTAATAAGGGTGGAAGATCTATGGAGCAGGGAGAGGGTAGCTTTTGTGTGTGTGTACGGGCCTGCAGAGAATGATGTGCATGTAAAAACTAACTTTGTAAAGGAGGTATTGATTTGCTATTTGCAGTCACTCCCTGAATGGCAGTCGTAGGAGGGGATTGGAATTGTGTGATCCAGCATAGGGATGTTGAACCCTGGGGAAGTGGATGTTTTTCTGGGGTATTAGGGGATTTGTTGATTGGGGTGGGATTAATGGATGTGGCAGGTGGGGGTGAGGTTGAGCATGCCTTTGTATGTTGCAGGTATGCAGCGAGACTTGATAGAGTGTATGTGCCATGTACCATCACAGTCAAGAGCATGCATATCTTAGATGTGGTGTTTTCCGATCATAGAGGTGTTCTTGTGGACTTAGGATGGGAGGGATTACCTAGAAAGAGTCGCAGTTACTGGAAATTGAATGTTAAATTATTGAAAGGGGATGAGAGCAGCCAATCCTTCACGACTTTGTGGGAGGATTTGTGGGTGGGGGCATCTGGGGATGATGACTTGATTTGGTGGTGGGATATGGTGGCTAAGACACGTATCCGGGAGTATTATGTTTGGCGTGGGTGGGAAAATAATCAGGGCTTCAGGGGTATTTTGAGGGACAGTTATGTGATTGTTATATGGGTGATGGTGCACGATACCCTGTAGAGGAAATTGAGGATTTAAAGGAATGTATACGGGGCTTGCATAATGATCGTTTTGATGGTGCATGGGTGGTGGGAGGTTTGGAGGAGGTTCTCTATGGGGATCGGCCTTCGGCTTGTGTGTTGAGGAAACAGGGACAGCAGAGAGCAGCTACAGAAATGATGGGGTTAACAGTGCATGCAGGGATAGGAGGCTATCACGAGGGAGGACAAGTGTTGGTGACGACGGAGGGCATGAGATGGTATATATATGATTGGTTTAAGTCCTACATATCAAGCATTGGGATAAGTAATATAGCTCTACAGAAAATCGGTAACAACATGCAGTGTGGGTTTAGTAAGCAAGACAGAGAAGCATTGGAAGGGCCTATTTTGGAGTGCCAGATATGGCAGGCTCTGGCTGGGGCGAGCTTAGGCAAAGCATCTGGCATTGATGGGCTACCGAGTGATTTCTATGTAACAAATTGGGGTGTTATGAAGGCATTTTTGGTACGGTTGTTTAACATCATAAAGACTGATGGGGTTATGGGAGAATTGCAACAAATGGCAGTGGTGGTATTGATGCCAAAAGGGGATCGGTCAACAGTTCTGGACTATAGGGCCATTTCACTCATGTGCAGTGATAACAAGTTGTTCGCGAGGATACTGGGGAACAGACTGAAAAAGGTGATGGACCAAGTAATAGATAGGGGACAATACGGGATACCAGGCAGGTCCATGTTCAAAGGGCATGGGATGATTCGAGGTTTCATAGAAAGGAGATAGGTATCGGGTAGGGGGGTTAGCATTGGATTGGGCCACTGCATATGATAGTGTAGAAACGGGAGCTTTGTGGCAGATCATATATTGGCAGGGTTTTGGGAATGAAATCATCTATTGGGCACAGGCTTTATACAAGGGGGCGACTTTGCATGTGCAGGTCAATGGTCAATTAGGTGTGCCAGTTCAGATGGGTCGGGGTTTTGAAGCAAGGCTGTCCCCTTTCACAATTATTGTTTGCATGTTTTCAGGATCCTTTTTATAGGGTGGTGCAGGCTAGTGTTTTAGGGGGCTTGGGGGGTTATGAGTGTGATGGGTGGCCTGGTATTGTGGGTTACGTAGATGATATAACGGTCTTGGTAGGAGATGATGTAGACTTGCAGCATGTGGAAAGAGTTGTGGACGTTTTTGGAGGGGTGACAGGGATGAGAATTAATGCCATGAAGACTAAGTTCATGGCAGTGGGAAATTGGGACCAAATTAGTGGGGGCATGAGAGGTAGGTGGAGTGTGGTGGACCAGCTTAAGATATGTGGGATTGTGTATGTTTGTGATCCGATGGTGGCACGTGAGGTGAACTCGGTGAGGGTTGTGGATAGTGCGTTAAAAAGGCTAGGAGGATTGAGGTCCGCACATCTCACGTTGCACCAAAGAATAATCGTGGCAAACGTTCTATTATATAGTAAATTATGGCATGTGGTGATCATGTATCCGTTAATGCGCCGAGAAGTCACGAAATTGTTGCGTAGGTTTTATCTGTTTATTTGGGGATCTGGCTGTGAGTGGTTAAGCAGAGGGGTAACTACTCTGCCAATTGGCCAAGGAGGACTGGAGCTCATACTGCTGGAATGAAGGATTATGAGTATTTACGTGAAATTGAGTTTTCTGCGGGTGGGTGGGAATAAGGGAGGGTGGGATCGAGAAAGTGCACGAGGACAAATAACGTTTGTGGGTGGGGAAGGATTTACGAGTAGGGGAAGCGATGTTGAGAGTTTTAATGGTGGCGAGGGATCCACCTCGAATCAAGCTGCGTGTTATTGAGAGAGTGAGGGGAGGGTTGGAGGTAGCTGCTGTGGAAGGAGCATTCCCGATGTATGCCTGGTGCAAAATATGGGAACGTCTCCGGAAGTTGTGCATCAGTCCGGGTGTACAAGAGGTGAGGTGATGTATCGCTTTTTACACTGGATTTTGCCGTCTGGGATCATCTTATTTAATCGAAAGCTCAGAAAAGGTGGGGAGTGTCGAGCGTGTGGTGAACCAGAAACCATTTTTCATGTTGTATGTTTTTGTGAAGGCATAGGGAGGGTCAGGGAATGGTTTGGAAGGTTAATTCTATTTTTGGGTGGGGGGGGGTTGCAGGTATTGCAAGTGTTAAATTTAGACATTGATGGGGTGGGAGCACAGGTTAAAAACACAGTCGCATATCTGGTGACTTGTTTCGTGTTCACATCATGGGCAATGAGAGATGTAGGTGCGGGTGAAAGAATGAAGGTGCTGGCAGCGACATTTTACAGATCTAAGTGCTGCAATAGGGAAGCATTCAGTAGGAGATGGAACACTGAATTTACTGAGGGTTATAGGAATTTTCGGCTGCGTGATTTATGGAATTTGTAGGTCAATGGGAAGCAATGGGCTAGCCTCCTGTTCAGAGGCGTGTGGGTGTGAGTGGGCAAGCATGCAGGTGAGGTACGTATGAATATTGAGTAATATATGGAAGAGTGCGTGAGGAGAAGAGCAGTTCACTGTTTGTGTGACACCATTGTTTGTATGACACCATTGTTTGTATGACACCATTGTTTGTATGACACCATTGTTTGTATGACACCATTGGTTTATTTTAAGGTGTTTTTCCTTGGCTATGATGGGACAGTGATGGAAACGAACGTTTACATAAATATGTAGATGCGTGTGTATGTATATATGTGTGTATCTGTATGGAAATATACATAGATGCATGTATAAATGTATATGTGTATGTGCAAGGGCATGTTTGAACAGGTGCATATAGTGGGTGACATGGTGTAGCATATTTGTCATAAGATGTTTACCAAATATACATTAAGGTGCAGAGTATCATTTGTTCATAATTTTGTTTCCATTGTGAAAATTTGAACTAAATATAACCTGATCTTCAGAAAATTGCTTTTTGATTTAGTGTACAATTATTACAAGTGTCTGCAACATGACTATTAGCATAATATATATTGCAAGTGTAATGCCCGCTGAGGTGTATGTGTTTTAGCTGTACTTAGTAGTTAACATTATTGTGTCATGTAGGTAGTTAATTTTAGGTGTTTTTATTCTACATTGTATGTGTAAAGAGGTGCTAATTGTATTAGACCGTTGAATTAGCGTCTTTACCTCTGGTGTATGTGAGATAACAGGGAGCACACTTCACCCAGCAGGGTGGTCGGTGTGCGCACCGAATTGTCTAGATTCCATATGAAGAATGCTTAAATTGGATAATATGAATATCAGTAGCGAGTTGTGAATGGTGTTGTATAGGATGTAATGGCAACGAGTCAGTACACATATTACCCTTGTAATCAAATATGTAGAATAATTTAGTATGTTGCATAATATTCATTGTATGAGGGGACAATGTCATAATGTCAGTGGCCAAGTGGCCTGGTGGCTAAAGCTCCCGCTTCACACATGGAGGGCCCGGGTTCGATTCCCAGTGGGTGGAAACATTCCGACACGTTTCCTTACACCTGCTGTCCTGTTCACCTAGCAGCAAATAGGTACCTGGGTGTTAGCCGACTGGTGTGGGTCGCATCCTGGGGGACAAGATTAAGGACCCCAATGGAAATAAGTTAGACAGTCCTCGATGACGCACTGACTTTCTTGGGTTATCCTGGGTGACTAACCCTCCGGGGTTAAAAATCCGAACGAAATCTTATCTTATAATCGTGAGGTGTGTGTTGGTGTGTCGTGTATATATTAAAGGTCAGAAGAACGGGGTTTATTTGTATAATCAGGTAATAGTGAAAGTATACTTTTTGAGGGGTACTGTTTTGTATCATTATTATAATTACTCACAGGTGTGGGTGAGTGTCGGTTGTGTAAGTTATAGACAGCATTGTACTGTCATGATGTCTCATTGTAGTAACCCAGTGGATTGAGTACTGTGGGTGAGTGTCGGTTGTGTAAGTTATAGACAACATTGTACTGTCATGATGTCTCATTGTAGTAACCCAGTAGATTGAGTACTGTGGGTGAGTGTCGGTTGTGTAAGTTATAGACACCGTTGTACTGTCATGATGTCTCATTGTAGTAACTCAGTAGATTGAGTACTGTGGGTGAGTGTCGGTTGTGTAAGTTATAGACACCGTTGTACTGTCATGATGTCTCATTGTAGTAACTCAGTAGATTGAGTACTGTGGGTGAGTGTCGGTTGTGTAAGTTATAGACAGCATTGTACTGTCATGATGTCTCATTGTAGTAACCCAGTAGATTGAGTACTGTGGGTGAGTGTCGGTTGTGTAAGTTATAGACAGCATTGTACTGTCATGATGTCTCATTGTAGTAACCCAGTAGATTGAGTACTGTGGGTGAGTGTCGGTTGTGTAAGTTATAGACAGCATTGTACTGTCATGATGTCTCATTGTAGTAACCCAGTAGATTGAGTACTGTGGGTGAGTGTCGGTTGTGTAAGTTATAGACACCATTGTACTGTCATGATGTCTCATTGTAGTAACCCAGTAGATTGAGTACTGTGGGTGAGTGTCGGTTGTGTAAGTTATAGACAGCGTTGTACTGTCATGATGTCTCATTGTAGTAACCCAGTAGATTGAGTACTGTGGGTGAGTGTCGGTTGTGTAAGTTATAGACAACATTGTACTGTCATGATGTCTCATTGTAGTAACCCAGTAGATTGAGTACTGTGGGTGAGTGTCGGTTGTGTAAGTTATAGACAACATTGTACTGTCATGATGTCTCATTGTAGTAACCCAGTAGGTTGAGTACTGTGGGTGAGCGTCGGTTGTGTAAGTTATAGACAACATTGTACTGTCATGATGTCTCATTGTAGTAACCCAGTAGATTGAGTACTGTGGGTGAGTGTCGGTTGTGTAAGTTATAGACAACATTGTACTGTCATGATGTCTCATTGTAGTAACCCAGTAGGTTGAGTACTGTGGGTGAGCGTCGGTTGTGTAAGTTATAGACAACATTGTACTGTCATGATGTCTCATTGTAGTAACCCAGTAGGTTGAGTACTGTGGGTGAGTGTCGGTTGTGTAAGTTATAGACAACATTGTACTGTCATGATGTCTCATTGTAGTAACCCAGTAGGTTGAGTACTGGAACCATTATTTATAGTTCCTCTTTGGTTTCTTTGTTATATATGTACCTGTTTATGTACAATGTCTGTATGAAGGTCTTAATACCATTAAAATAAAAAGTGAAAAATTAATATATATTGTAGGTTTAGCGCATATTTGTTTATAATAATAATAATAATAATAAAGCATATTGTAAGTATTTTGGTTGATGTAATGTATAATCTTGTATAATCTTGTATATAACATAGGTGCAAAGGGATATAATGCATAAGGGATGAGTGGCAGTTTGTGTCAGCACAAAGTTAAACGTCCAGTGTATTTAGACAATGAAAATTTATAATTTCTCTGGAAGAACTGATACTGTGTTCTTTAGAACAGGTCGCTCCTGTCTGTCTCAACTACTGGATCACTACGACAAGGTCCTAAATGCACTAGAAGACAAAAAGAATGCAGATGTAATATATACAGACTTTGCAAAAGCCTTCGACAAGTGTGACCATGGCGTAATAGCGCACAAAATGCGCGCTAAAGGAATAACAGGAAAAGTTGGTCGATGGATCTATAATTTCCTCACTAACAGAACACAGAGAGTAGTCGTCAACAGAGTAAAGTCCGAGGCAGCTACGGTGAAAAGCTCTGTTCCACAAGGCACAGTACTAGCTCCCATCTTGTTCCTCATCCTCATATCCGACATAGACAAGGATGTCAGCCACAGCACCGTGTCTTCCTTTGCAGATGACACCCGAATCTGCATGACAGTGTCTTCCATTGCAGACACTGCAAGGCTCCAGGCGGACATCAACCAAATCTTTCAGTGGGCTAGGGATTAATGGTCTTTGCACATTTAAAAATCACTTCACTATTTTGCGCCAGATTTCTGGCAGATCGACATCTCTTCAATGAAAGTAGGTAAAGTCACTAGCACGTTAAGAGACCATAGCACCAAGTGTCAGGGGACGATCACAATGTGCCCTCCCAGCACACATAAAGGACAGATCTTCGCAGTTTCGCTGGCTGACTGCCAATTCCAAAGTCAGTTCCCGATCAGCCGGGCTGCTCGCACAGCAACAGCAGCCAGCAGCAACAGCCTGGGGCGTTGACCCCCGAAACTCTCTCCAGGTAAACTCCAGGTATTGTTTTAAATAAAATATATATAAAAAAATTGACCACACTGTAGCCGCTCTGAGAACATTAGTCAGTCAGGCGTCATTACCACAGGTCTTAGTGATCATTTCATCATTTACTGCACCAGGAAAATCACTAGGGATAGGATAGGCCTACACAGGACAATAAAAATGAGGTCAACTAGAAACTACAGTAAAGAAACACTGGTAAATAGGCTACACAATTGTGACTGGACAGAGATAACAAGTTGCACGGACGTAAACGATGCCTGGGAAAAATTCAAAACAATGTTCACCTGGAGTTTACCTGGAGAGAGTTCCAGGGGTCAATGCCCCCGCGGCCCGGTCTGTGACCAGGCCTCCTGGTGGGTCAGAGCCTGATCAACCAGGCTGTTACTGCTGGCTGCACGCAAACCAACGTAAGAGCCACAGCCCAGCTGGTCAGGTACCGACTTTAGGTGCTTGTCCAGTGCCAGCTTGAAGACTGCCAGGGGTCTATTCGTAATCCCTCTTATGTATGCTGGGAGGCAGTTGAACAGTCTCGGGCCCCTGACACTTATTGTACTGTCTCTTAACGTGCTAGTGACACCACTGCTTTTCATTGGGGGGATGTTGCATCGTCTGCTAAGTCTTTTGCTTTCGTTGTGAGTGATTTTCGTGTGCAAGTTCGGTACTAGTCCCTCTAAGATTTTCCAGGTGTATATAATCATGTATCTTTCCCGCCTGCATTCCAGGGAATACAGGTTCAGGAACTTCAAGCGCTACCAGTAACTGAGGTGTTTTTTCTCCGTTATGCGCACAGTGAAGGTTCTCAGTACATTTTCTAGGTCGGCAATTTCACCTGCCTTGAAAGGTGCTGTTAGTGTGCAGCAATATTCCAGCCTAGATAGAACAAGCGACCTGAAGAGTGTCTTCATGGGCTTGGCATCCCTAGTTTTGAAGGTTCTCATTATCCATCCTGTCATTTTTCTAGCAGCTGCGATTGATACAATGTTATGGTCCTTGATGGTGAGATCCTCTGACATGATCACTCCCAGGTCTTTGACGTTGGTTCCTCGCTCTATTTTGTGGCCGGAATTTGTTTTGTACTCTGATGAAGTTTTAATTTCCTCGTGTTTACCATATCTGAGTAATTGAAATTTCTCATCGTTGAACTTCATATTGTTTTCTGCCATCCTTGATAATATTGCTCCAGTTAAAGAGGTTAGGATTAAACAATGAACTGAACCCTGGATGACTACTGAGATATTAGATAATATGAAATTCAGAGACAAGTTGCTAAAAAAATTTAAAGTAAACAGACAGGATATTGCAGCACAATATGAATTCCAAAGGGTGAGGATCAGAGTACAAACTTATAAAAAGAGCAAAGGCAAAGCACTATTGCTCAAAAATTGAAGAATATAAGCATAACCCCAGAAAGCTCTGGCAACAACTAAAACAGTTGGGGTATAGCCATAAGCCAGTAGATAGGTCTAACATAGTACTCACTATCGATAATGAGGTATGCCACGAAACATCTAAGGTGGCAAATTGCTTTAATTCCTACTACACATCTGTTGCATCAACACTAGTAAGTAAACTACCAGCTGCATCAAATACCTTTAACACAGACTCTGATAAGTTTCAAACATACTATACCAATAAAGGTGTAACCCCAAACAGTTGTCAACTAGTAAGTGTATCTCATGACTTTATCCAAAAAGAACTAAGCAGGTTAAACCCAACTAAGAACACAGGCCCTGATAACATCCCGTCTAAGGGGGCATATCGGCCAACAAATTGTAACTTTTGTTTACCGTCCGATTTCCTCCAGTTTTGGCACTCACCTATTTGCACTCACCTATTTGTGGTTGCAGGGGTCGAGCCATAGCTCCTGGCCCCGCCACTTCGCTGATTGCTACTAGGTCCTCTCTCTCCCTGCCCCATGAGCTTTATCATACCTCGCCTTAAAACTATGTATGGTTCCCTCCCCCACTACGTCACTTTCTAGGCTATTCCACGGCCTGACTACTCTATGACTGAAGGAAATACTTCCTAACATCCCTTTGACTCATCTGAGTCTTCAACTTCCAATTGTGACCTCTTGTGTCTGTGTCCCTTCTCTGGAACATCCCGTCTTTGGTGCACGAGACAAAGTGTTTTCACACAGTGTAAAAAATATTTGTCAAAAATATACCTCAAACAACAACTGAGAAAACACTGAAGAGGGACTGATTTACTGAAAATGCCCTTTGGCGGCGATTTATTCCTATATGGGACGACGTAAGGTTGTTTGGACACTTGGTGCCGAGAGAACAATGCTTATACGAATTTTATACGTCACCTGTCCTCTAAAATAACTTATCTTTATTTCACAAAAAAATGAAGTTTGTTAGTTCTTGGAATGTTGCAAAAAATCTGCCCTTTACTCCCACATAACTCCCAAAGTATTTGGAATATTTCCAAAAATTGCACGTAATAAAAGAGAGAAATCATTATTATACAATTTTTGTGAATATTATTCCATTTAATCAAGTAATAAAGGAAGAAATAGGTAAAATAAATGAATAAGTTACTTTTGAGATATTGGCCTGGAGTGCCGGCCGGCCCGCCGTCTTAATTTTGTTTTTGTTTTTTCGCAAAAATCGCGTTTGTTTGGGTGTATTTCTTAGTAAACTAATGTTCTAGTGCAGTTATCCTCTTCAACACAACGTTTTCTCTTACTCAAAGACCAAAGAATACGACATGAGAAGATTTACTCATACATATCAAAATATTCCCGATGGTCTTCTCTCCATATTGTGGCCTATTTTATTCAGTCTAGATTATATAACATGTTTGTATGTTATTTATAGTGTTTATTATATCATATTAGATCAATTCAGATAGATAAATAAGCCGTAGAGTTGATATATAAGCTGATATAAGCGTAATAATGAAGTGATTTCTCCTGGCACTCTCTGGAGCGGGAACACTGCGAGTGTTCCCCTATGGTGCCTGGTTGTCTCTAAGTCTACGGATAAGCTCCACTTACTGTTTTATGATGCCAAATAGTCAGTTATTATATTAGAAAGAATAATGCAAGAAAAAGCAATAAAAAACTAGGAAAAAAATCCAAAAAATATATGAGCTGTGAGGAGACTCGCTACCCATATCACCGTCACCATACCTGATATAATTGACTATAATTTCTTGTAGAAACGTCGTAGAACATTTATTCTTGTACCATTGTGTTGCCAAAGAGTTAAGCTATTGTTCGGTATAAATAACTCAATTTCCATAATTTTTCGATTTTTTTTTTTTTTGAGAGCGCGCGGAAAATTGCCCGACGGCCCCCTACGTTCCTAAAAGATTCAATTAAATTCAATTAAATTCAATTCAAGTTTTCTTATTATAAGGGTTACAATGTGGGGTTTACAGGTTTCGGGTATTGTGTGGTTTATATGTTATAAAATACTAATTACAGAGGGGGCCACTAGGACACCTAGCATGCCTAGGCATTTCGGGCAGACTTAGATTAATTCTTAACATTAAATGACTACATCATAATTTGTGGGTTTAGCAATGTGAATGCTTTTGTTTTGCCACAATACAAAGTGTCTATATTGGAGTATCATAGGCAAACATATGACTAGTTAGGATTTATTATTTTAAGATTAAGATTAGTATTTCTGTGTTTATAGTCAGTAGGTGAGTGAGTGTAATTGTGAGCCACCAGGTGGCTATCATGTAGTTAGTTGTCAGGGTGGATCAGGGAGATAAGATGTTTTGTAACTGTAGTTTTGAAAGTGATGAATGTGTCTGCAGTTCTAGAGTTTTCAGGTAGGGTGTTCCAGATTTTAGGTCCTTTGAAATACATTGAATTTTTGTAAAGGCTTAGTTGAACACGGGGAATGTCATAGAGATGTTTGTGTCTGGTTTTATGCCTGTGGATCCTGTCACAACTATCAAGAAAGTGTTTTAGGTCAAGGTTAATTTTAGAATTTAAGCTCCTGTAGATATATATTGCACAGTAGTAAGTGTGGATGTTCTGAACAGGGAGTAAGTTTAGATCTATGAAGAGTGGCGGGGTGTGATGCCAGGGATGGGATTTAGTGATTATTCTTACTGCGGCTTTTTGTTGGGTTATTATTGGCTTTAGGTGTGTTGCTGCAGTTGAACCCCAAGCAGAGATAGCATAGTTGATGTATGGGTATATAAGTGAATGGTATAGTGTGAGAAGGGCAGTTTGCGTCACGTAGTATCGTATCTTGGAGAGGATCCCCACTGTTTTGGATACTTTTTTGTTATGTGTTAGATATGGGTGCTGAAATTTAGGTTGTTGTCGAGGTATAGGCCTAGGAATTTGTGCTCATTATGTCTGGCAATTAGAGTGTTGTCGATCTTAATGATAAGTTGCGCAATACCTGCTCTGCAACCAAACATAATATAGTAAGTTTTGTCAGTGTTAAGTGTAAGTTTATTGGCTGTCATCCAAGTCGATATTTTGAGCAGCTCCTCGTTAACAATGGTGTTGAGGGTGGCAAGATTAGGGTGGGTGATGACATAAGTCGTGTCGTCAGCAAAGAGAATGGGTTTCAGGTGTTGGGATATGTTTGGAAGATCATTAATGCAAATGAGGAAGAGCAGGGGTCCAAGGACACTTCCCTGCAGAACTCCAGTATCAAGTGGCGGTATTGATGAGGCTGTGTCTTTAATGGTGACATACTAATACCTATTAGAAAGGCAGGATTTAAAATATGCAAGCGCATGGCCTCTTGTACCATAGTGGTCAAGTTTGTGGAGTAGGATGCCGAGGTCTACTGTGTCAAACGCTTTTCTTAGGTCAATAAATATTCCTAGTGGATATAGCAGATATAGATGGCGCTTCTGAACTGTTAATCCCTATTGCTCACATAATAAATCTGTCAATCACCACTAATGCCGTACCGGAGGGGTTCAAGGAGGCCAGAGTTACTCCTGTCTTCAAGAAAAATAGTAGGTCTGATGTCAGCAACTATAGGCCTGTTAGTATACTCAGTATAGTATCCAAAATTCTTGAGAGGGCGGTGTGCTGTCAAGTAGTTAAGTACCTTAGTGACAGCAACATTCTCCATAGCTATCAATCGGGCTTAAGAAGATCTTACTCAACCGACACCTCCCTAATTAATGTGATGGATTACCTGAGAACTGAAATGCAAATGGGGAACCTCATAGGTATGGTAACCTTACACCTGCAAAAGGCCTTCGATGCTGTCAACCACAATATATTAAGTAAGAAACTTCAAGCTATAGGTTTAGGTTTCATAGACTGGTTTAAGTCCTACCTTAACAACAGGAGACAACTTGTCAAAATCAATGGAATCAGAACCCCTGCCGATAGCATGTGGAGTTCCCCAAGGTAGTATTCTAGGTCCCTTATTACTCTTATGCTATGTCAGTGACATGCCTATCACTATGTGCAGATCACAGTGATCTGTTAGTGTCAGGTAAAGACCCACAAGATATAGCTAATGTATTAACACTGGAACTGGGGTCCTGCAGCAAATGGTAAGTAGACAACAAACTATCATTACACCTCGGGAAAACTGAAGCCATTCTCTTTGGCACGAAACATAAACTGAGAAGGGTAAATAATTTTAATGTCCAGTGTAATGGGGAGCCCATCACTTCGGTTCATCAGTAAAATATCTGGGAATCCCCTTTGGACCATGCATGTCAGGAGAATTGATAGGGAACAGTGTAGTAAAGAAAGCGAATGCCAAACTGAAGTTCCCGTATAGACAAGCACAGTGTCTACCTACTGAGGCTCGCAGGACCCTATGTCTAGCCCTCATACAGTGTCATATGGACTACACTTGCTCTTGACAAAAAAACTGAAAGATAGACCGCAAAACACCCAGAAGAAAATAAGATTCATTCTGGACCTGGGTCCAAGAGAACATGAAGGCCAGAATGAATTACAGCAGTTGGATATGCTGAGTGTTGAAGACAGAGTAAAACAACTGAAGCTAAATCATGTTTATAAAATTGCTCACACAGTGTCCAGAATATCTTGCTGCGAATTTTGTCAAGGTTGGGAACCAAAACAATCATAGTACTAGGGGGAGACAATCATAGTACTAGGGGAAGACAACAATCATAGTACTAGGGGAAGAAAACAATCATGGTATCAGGGGGAGACAACATAGTAGTAGGTGGAGACAACAATCATAGTACTAGGGGAAGACAACAATCATAGTACTAGGGGGAGACAACATAGTACTAGGGGGAGACAACATAGTACTAGGGGGGACAACAATCATAGTACTAGGGGAAGACAACAATCATAGTACTAGGGGAGGACAACAATCATAGTACTAGGCGAGACAACAATCATAGTACTAGGGGGAGACAACAATCATAGTACTAGGGGGAGACAACAATCATAGTACTAGGGGTAGACAACAATCATAGTACTAGGGGGATACAACATAGTACTAGGGGGAGACAACAATCATAGTACTAGGGGAAGACAACAATCATAGTACTAGGGGGAGACAACATAGTACTAGGGGGAGACAACAATCATAGTACTAGGGGAGACAACAATCATAGTACTAGGGGGAGACAACAATCATAGTACTAGGGGAGACAACAATCATAGTACTAGGGGGAGACAACAATCATAGTACTAGGGGGAGACAACAATCATAGTACTAGGTGGAGACAACAATCATAGTACTAGGGGGAGACAACAATCATAGTACTAGGGGGAGACAACAATCATAGTACTAGGTGGAGACAACAATCATAGTACTAGGGGGAGACAACATAGTACTAGGGGGAGACAACAATCATAGTACTAGGTGGAGACAACAATCATAGTACTAGGGGGAGACAACAATCATAGTACTAGGGGAGACAACAATCATAGTACTAGGGGGAGACAACAATCATAGTACTAGGGGGAGACAACAATCATAGTACTAGGGGGAGACAACAATTATAGTACTAGGGGAAGAAAACAATCATAGTACTAGGGGGAGACAACAATCATAGTACTAGGGGGAGACAACAATCATAGTACTAGGGGGAGACAACAATCATAGTACTAGGGGGAGACAACAATCATAGTACTAGAGGAAGACAACAATCATGGTACTAGGTGGAGACAACAATCATTGTACTAGGGGGAGACAACAATCATAGTACTATAGGGAGACAACAATCATAGTACTAAGGGGAGACAACATAGTACCAGGGGAAGACAGCAATCATAGTACTAGGGGGAGACAACAATCATAGTATTAGGGGGATACAATCATAGTACTAGGGAGAGACAACATTCATAGTACTAGGGGAGACAACAATCATAGTACTAGGGGGAGACAACAATCATAGTACTAGGGGAAGACAACAATCATAGTACTAGGGAGAGACAACAATCATAGTACTAGGGAGAGACAACAATCATAGTACTAGGGGGAGACAACAATCATAGTACTAGGGGGAGACAACAATCATAGTACTAGGGGGAGACAACAATCATAGTACTAGGGGGAGACAACAATCATAGTACTAGGGGGAGACAACAATCATAGTACTAGGGGGAGACAACAATCATAGTACTAGGGAGAGACAACATAGTACTAGGGGGAGACAACAATCAAAGTACTAGGGGGAGACAACACCCATAGTACTAGGGGAGACAGCAATCATAGTACTGGGGGGAGACAACAATCATAGTACTAGGGGAGACAACAATCATAGTACTAGGGGGAGACAACAATCATAGTACTAGGTGGAGACAACATAGTACTAGGTGGAGACAACATAGTACTAGGTGGAGACAACAATCCTAGTACAAGGTGTAGACAACAATCATAGTACACAACATAGTACTAGGGGGAGACAACAATCATAGTACTAGGGGAAGACAGCAATCATAGTACTAGGGGAGACAACATAGTACTAGGGGGAGACAACAATCATAGTACTAGGGGAGACAACAATCATAGTACTAGGGGAGACAACATAGCACTAGGGGGAGACAACAATCATAGTACTAGGGGAAGACACAATCATAGTACTAGGGGAGACAACAACATAGTACTAGGGGGAGACAACAATCATAGCACTAGGGGAAGACAACAATCATAGCACTAGGGGAGACAACATAGCACTAGGGGGAGACAACAATCATAGTACTAGGGGAAGACACAATCATAGTACTAGGGGGAGACAACAATCATAGTACTAGGTGGAGAGAACAATCATAGTACTAGGGGAGACAACAATCATAGTACTAGGGGGAGACAACAATCATAGTACTAGGGGGAGAGAACAATCATAGTACTAGGGGAGACAACAATCATAGTACTAGGGGGAGACAACAATCATAGTACTAGGGGGAGACAACAATCATAGTACTAGGGGGAGACAACAATCATAGTACTAGGGGGAGACAACAATCATAGTACTAGGGGGAGACAACAATCATAGTTCTAGGGGAGACAACATAGTACCAGAGGAAGACAACAATCATAGTACTAGGGAGAGACAACAATCATAGTACTAGGGGGAGACAACAATCATAGTACTAGGGGGAGACAACAATCATAGTACTAGGGGGAGACAACAATCATAGTACTAGTGGGAGACAACAATCATAGTACTAGGGGAAGACAACAATCATAGTACTAGGGGGAGACAACAATCATAGTACTAGGGGGAGACAACAGTCATAGTACTAGGTGGAGACAACAATCATAGTACTAGATGGAGACAACCATCATAGTACTAGGTGGAGACAACAATCATAGTACTAGGGGGAAACAACAATCATAGTATAGTCAACATAGCACTAGGGGGAGACAACAATCATAGTACTAGGGGGAGACAACAATCATAGTACTAGACATCATAGTACTAGGAGGAGACAATCATAGTACTAGGGGGAGACAACAATCATAGTACTAGGGGGAGACAACAATCATAGTACTAGGGGGAGACAACAATCATAGTACTAGGGGGAGACAACAATCATAGTACTAGGGGGAGACAACAATCATAGTACTAGGGGGAGACAACAATCATAGTACTTGGGGAAGACAACAATCATAGTACTAGGGGGAGACAACAATCATAGTACTAGGGGAAGACAACAATCATAGTACTAGGGGGAGACAACAATCATAGTACTAGGGAGAGACAACAATCATAGTACTAGGGGGAGACAACAATCATAGTACTAGGGGGAGACAACAATCATAGTACTAGGGGGAGACAACAATCATAGTACTAGGGGGAGACAACAATCATAGTACTAGGGGGAGACAACAATCATAGTACTAGGGGAGACAACAATCATAGTACTAGGGGGAGACAACAATCATAGTACTAGGGGGAGACAACAATCATAGTACTAGGGGAGACAACAATCATAGTACTAGGGGGAGACAATCATAGTACTAGGGGGAGACAACAATCATAGTACTAGGGGGAGACAACAATCATAGTACTAGGTGAAGACAACAATCATAGTACTAGGTGGAGACAACAATCATAGTACTAGGGGGAGACAACAATCATAGTACTAGGTGGAGACAACAATCATAGTACTAGGGGAAGACAACAATCATAGTACTAGGGGAGACAATCATAGTACTAGGGGGAGACAACAATCATAGTACTAGGGGAAGACAACAATCATAGTACTAGGGGAGACAACATAGCACTAGGGGGAGACAACAATCATAGTACTAGGGGAAGACAGCAATCATAGTACTAGGGTAGACAACATAGCACTAGGGGGAGACAACAATCATAGTACTAGGGTAAGACAACAATCATAGTACTAGGGGAGACAACATAGCACTAGGGGGAGACAACAATCATAGTACTAGGGGAAGACAGCAATCATAGTACTAGGGGAGACAATCATAGTACTAGGGGGAGACAACAATCATAGTACTAGGTGGAGACAACAATCATAGTACTAGGTGGAGACAACATAGTACTAGGTGGAGACAACAATCCTAGTACAAGGTGTAGACAACAATCATAGTACTAGGGGAAGACAACAATCATAGTACTAGGGGGAGAGAGCAATCATAGTACTAGGGGGAGACAACAATCATAGTACTAGGGGGAGACAACAATCATAGTACTAGGGGGAGACAACAATCATAGTACTAGGTGGAGACAACATAGTACTAGGGGGAGACAACAATCATAGTACTAGGGGAGACAACAATCATAGTACTAGGGGGAGACAATCATAGTACTAGGGGGAGACAACAATCATAGTACTAGGGGAAGACAACAATCATAGTACTAGGGGGAGACAACAATCATAGTACTAGGGGGAGACAACAATCATAGTACTAGGGGGAGACAACAATCATAGTACTAGGGGGAGACAACAATCATAGTACTAGGGGAAGACAACAATCATAGTACTAGGGGGAGACAACAATCATAGTACTAGGGGGAGACAACAATCATAGTACTAGGGGGAGACAACAATCATAGTACTAGGGGGAGACAACAATCATAGTACTAGGGGAAGACAACAATCATAGTACTAGGGGGAGACAACAATCATAGTACTAGGGGGAGACAACAATCATAGTACTAGGGGGAGACAACAATCATAGTACTAGGGGGAGACAACAATCATAGTACTAGGGGGAAACAACAATCATAGTACTAGGGGGAGACAACAATCATAGTACTAGGGGGAGACAACAATCATAGTACTAGGGGGAAACAACAATCATAGTACTTGGGGAGACAACAATCATAGTACTAGGGGGAGACAACAATCATAGTACTAGGGGGAGACAACATAGTACCAGGGGAAGACAACAATCATAGTAATTGGGGGAGACAACAATCATAGTACTAGGGGGAGACAACAATCATAGTACCAGGGGGAGACAATCATAGTACTAGGGGGAGACAACAATCATAGTACTAGGTGGAGACAACAATCATAGTACTAGGTGGAGACAACAATCATAGTACTAGGTGGAGACAACAATCATAGTACTAGGGGGAGACAACATAGTACTAGGGGGAGACATCAATCATAGTACTAGGGGAAGACATCAATCATAGTACTAGGGGGAGACATCAATCATAGTACTAGGGGGAGACAACAATCATAGTACTAGGGGGAGACAACAATCATAGTACTAGGGGGAGACATCAATCATAGTACTAGGGGGAGACATCAATCATAGTACTAGGGGGAGACAACAATCATAGTACTTGGGGGAGACAACAATCATAGTACTAGGGGGAGAGAGCACAACTTTGTAGTACCCACAGTCATTGGCCAGGCTTCAAACACCTTTTATTGTACAGCAATAAAGGAATGGAACAGACTGCCTACACATGTCAAAGCCAGTCATAACGTGAAACAGTTCAAGAAGAGTGCCAAAAGGTGTCTGATGAATGTAGCTACAGAAAGGGAGGGGAATGATTTTCTATTTTTTAGCTAACATACTTGTAAATTTTACCTTATTCCTAGTAATGACCCTCGTATTGTAGATAGTCTTAATGACCCTCGTGTAGTAGTTAGTCTTAATGACCCTCGTGTAGTAGATAGTCTTAATGATCCTCGTGTAGTAGGTAGTCTTAATGATCCTCGTGTAGTAGATAGTCTTAATGACCCTCGTGTAGTAGATAGTCTTAATGACCCTCGTGTAGTAGATAGTCTTTTTAGTATGATAATAAGATGTTATCTTCATTATAGAATAATAATAAAATATTATAACCTTTATATTATAATAACAAGGTAAAAGGACCACAATGGAAATAAGTCACTCTGTCTGACTTTTTTGTGTTATCCCAGGTTGTCTATACATATGTTGTGTTATCCCAGGTTCTGTACACATATTTTGTGTTATCCCAGGTTGTCTACACATATGTTGTGTTATCCCAGGTTCTCTACACATATGTTGTGTTATCCCAGGTTGTCTACACATATGTTGTGTTATCCCAGGTTGTCTACACATATGTTGTGTTATCCCAGGTTCTCTACACATATGTTGTGTTATCCCAGGTTGTCTACACATATGTTGTGTTATCCCAGGTTGTCTACACATATGTTGTGTTATCCCAGGTTCTCTACACATATGTTGTGTTATCCCAGGTTGTCTACACATATGTTGTGTTATCCCAGGTTGTCTACACATATGTTGTGTTATCCCAGGTTGTCTACACATATGTTGTGTTATCCCAGGTTGTCTACACATATGTTGTGTTATCTCAGGTTGTCTACACATATGTTGTGTTATAAGATAAGATAAGATAAGATAAGATTTTGTTCGGATTTTTAACCCCGGAGGGTTAGCCACCCAGGATAACCCAAGAAAGTCAGTGCGTCATCGAGGACTGTCTAACTTATTTCCATTGGGGTCCTTAATCTTGTCCCCCAGGATGCGACCCACACCAGTCGACTAACACCCAGGTACCTATTTGCTGCTAGGTGAACAGGACAATAGGTGTAAGGAAACGTGTCGAAATGCTTCCACCCGCCGGGAATCGAACCCGGGCCCTCCGTGTGTGAAGCGGGAGCTTTAGCCACCAGGCCACCGGGCCTGGTTGTCTACACATATGTTGTGTTATCCCAGGTTGTCTACACATATGTTGTGTTATCTCAGGTTGTCTACACATATGTTGTGTTATCCCAGGTTGTCTACACATATGTTGTGTTATCCCAGGTTGTCTACACATATGTTGTGTTATCCCAGGTTGTCTACACATATGTTGTGTTATCCCAGGTTGTCTACACATATGCTGCTATGTATGATAATCTATGTAACTGTATTTGTGTATACCTGAATAAACTTACTTACTTACTTATTTACTTACTTACTTACTTACTTATTTACTTACTTACTTACTTACTTACTTATTTACTTACTTGCTTACTTACTTACTTATTTACTTACTTACTTATTTACTTGCTTACTTACTTACTTATTTACTTACTTGCTTACTTACTTACTTATTTACTTGCTTACTTACTTACTTATTTACTTACTTACTTACCAGGCCCGGTGGCCTGGTGGCTAAAGCTCCCGCTTCACACACGGAGGGCCCGGGTTCGATTCCCGGCGGGTGGAAACATTTCGACACGTTTCCTTACACCTGTTGTCCTGTTCACCTAGCAGCAAATAGGTACCTGGGTGTTAGCAGACTGGTGTGGGTCGCATCCTGGGGGACAAGATTAAGGACCCCAATGGAAAAAAGTTAGACAGTCCTCGATGACGCACTGACTTTCTTGGCTTATCCTGGGTGGCTAACCCTCCGGGGTTAAAAATCCGAAAGAAATCCTATTTTATCTTATCTTACTTATTTACTTACTTAGAAGTGTGACAATTTTCGCATGTTGATGTTCTATTGCTGGTTCCAATATGTTTTCATTAAAATTTTTGTTTAGCTGTAACATAGTATATAAAATCCTTGTTTTTGTATTTCTGACATTTTTTCTGGTATTATTATTGATTGTAATAATTTTCGATATTAGAAATAATGTTTATGTAGATGAGTTTAGCTTGTATTGTTAAAGTTTTATAAGAGTTTGTGTAGACGAGTTGATGGAACAACAAGTTCATGTAAACAAACCTTCACTCTCACACTTTTGTCAACATAAATAATATTTTTCACCTATTTACAAGAATATTTTTCAACTACTTACAACAATTAACCTGCTGCTAACAAGTGAGTTCATAACTTGTGTTAATGGATGTGTAAGTTGAGAAACATAAATATTGATAAAGATTTTTGTGCAGATAACTGCGGGAACCAGACGACCTCTTGTCTTAGTAACCTAAGTAAGTTATTTATTGATTTATTACCCCTCAAGGAAGGTTCCTTGATGTTGGTGAGGGGCTCTTGATTTAGGGAATTGTATCTGTGCTCCAGTTCCCCCAATTAAGCCTGAATGCCTTCCACCCCCCCCCCCTAGGCGCTGTATAATCCTCCGGGTTTAGCGCTTCCCCCTGATTATAATAATAATAATAATAGATTTATTAATTTGAACATGATACAGAGAAGTACAAGGAATACAATTTTTAAAGTGCAGCATGCCACAGTCCCTTGTATGCAGAACATTATGGGCAGCTTAAAATTAACTTAAGATTAACTAAGCAATGATATATTCAGTGGTACAAAAATTATTGTAAAACAGATAACAATTTAGTACAAATGAGTATTACAAAGACAGGTCATATGGTCATTACTGTGTTGCTGTGTAATCCATACTTATTACTGCACCTACTACATACATAGAACACTTACCTCTGATATTAACCCTCCCCTCAAACATCTCCTTACCAACCTCAACAGAACACATGACCATAACACAAGGCACAGATCACTCTTTGATGTTCCTCGTGTCCATCTCACACTATGTAAAAACTCAATGCACATAAAAGGCCCTAAAATCTGGAATTCATTACCTGTAAATATAAAAGAAACACTACCTGTTTATAAATTCAAGTCTCTTCTCAAAGATCACTTACTCACCCAAAACCAAATAAATACTGAATAACTGAACCTTATAAATTGTATATCCTATGTTACTCACAATTATATCACATAAATGTTAAACCTAGGACCCAATCTAACTTTGTTATTTTTTTAAATACACTACCTAACAGAATACTCCATACTACTGAATGTACAACAATGCATGCAACCATATGACCTGTCTTTGTAATACTCATTTGTATTTTATAGTTATCTGTTTACAATAATGTTTTATCACTGATTTCATCATTGCTTAGTTAATCTTAAGTTAATTTTAACCCAGCCCGTAATGCTATGCATACAAGTGGCTTTGGCATGCTGCTCTTACCTGTATTTTTTGTACCTCTGTATGTATGCTAAAATTACTAAATAAATAAATAAATAAATTTAATAAATGAAGTTAAATAGTAACAAAGTTTGATTGGGTCACAGGTTGACATTTATGAGATACAATAATGAGAAACATTTATGAGATACAATAATGAGACATATATGAGATACAATTTATGAGATACAATTATTCAGTATTTATTTAGTTGTGGGTGAGTAAGTGATTTTTGAGAAGAGACTTGAATTTATAAACAGACAGTGTTTCTTTTATATTCACAGGTAATGAATTCCAGATTTTAGGGCCTTTTATGTGCATTGAGTTTTTGCATAGCGTGCGATGGACACGAGGAACATCAAAGAGTGATCTGTGTCTTGTGTTATGGTCACGTGTTCTGTTGAGGTTGGTAAGGAGATGTTTGAGGGGAGGGTTTATGTCAGAGTTAAGTGTTCTATGTATGTAGTAGGTGCAGTAATAAGTATGGATGTTTTGTATGGTGAGTAGGTACCCACCAAATGACTACCTCACTGGCAACTACCCGAACACACTGTTCCTAGCTCCGACTAACCCATACGAAGTCTCCATTATTATCAACATACTAAAAACAAGACAGGAGATATAAATACCTTACCACCCTTTATATACAAAAAAGTGTCACAGGTGCTATCACCAATCACCAATATTACTACAGAAAAAGCGCCCTTCCTCCAAAATTTGCACCAGTCAACTATAGTGATAATATAGCATTTATTGTGGTGGAGACGGAAAAAAAAAATAGAGAAGCTAGATACAGCGATTGATAAACAAAGGTGGAGGCTCGACCGTTCGTATTGTAGGAGTGCCAGCAGTCACCGGCTCTTCAACACGCAAGTTATACTTTTGTATCAATCAAATCACATATTACTCGGGTAGATAATTTCCAGTAGATCCTTCATGTGTTAGCTCAAATCACCGACCAGTATGGTTTAAATAAGTGACCCACTGATCAGATCAGATAGACTGGTCCGAACCCTTGACTGGTCCGAACCCTTGACTGGTCTGAACCCTTGACTGGTCCGAACCCTGGACTGGTTTCAAACGGTTTCGTTGTGCACCACCTAGCAGGTTATTAATAGAATATTCAAGAGGTTGCTAGTAGAATTGCAGTAAATCAACCATTCAAATCATTATGAAGCTGTGTGTAGTCTGTGGTCAGTCAAACAAACGGGCTTCCACATGCATAAATTGTCATTTCTGTGGAAATTGGTGTCACGCCCCTTGTGCAGATATCCAAGAACTAGCTACAAGCAGTATTAAAACAGGGAAGTGTTTTTGGGTATGCCCAAATGAGATAAATCTGTGGACTAAAATCACAAGGGTATTAAAAGAGGTGGAGGTGCTGTCCTGGGAGACAGTAATGGGGAAGCTGGAGATGCTGTCCTGGGAGACAGTAATGGTGAAGCTGGAGATTTTGTCCAGGTAGTCGGGAATTATACGCAGGAAGGAATACATATGAATGACCTCATAGGGGACAGGAGCCATAGTAGGGAAACAAGTGTAGTCAAAGATAAGATAAAACCAATATTGCAAACTAGAAATACCGCAGGAAATAGCAAACAAGAGGACTCCACTAGCAATAGTGAGGATATATTACCAAAAACAAATGGTGGGAGCTCCATTGTTGGTGCTAGGGAGGATAGAAGTAAGACAGGGAAACATGCACCAACAGGGAATACAGTCACAGAAACCCAAGGCAAACGGAAACCAAGCCTGTGCACATACTATGCACTCGGTATCTGCTGGCATGGGAAATCTGGAAAAACAGATGGGACGTGCAACTATGACCACCCTAGGAAATGCCATGCCCATATGACAACAGGAAAATGCAAACTCCCTTCCTGTAAGCTTTTTCACCCTGAACTGTGTACCTCTTCAGTACAGGAAAGACTGTGCTATAACTTAAATTGCCAGGCATACCATCTAAAGGGGACAAAAAGATACAAAACATCCAGGCCATGGGAAAACCTGGGTAGCCACAGCCACTCAAGAGGGAGAGGTTTTTTAGTGCCAGGAAGGAAAAAAAACTGGCAGGAAATGGCAGAAATCGTACACCAAATCCAGTCATTCCTGGAGTGGAACCACAGTCGATGGCCTCCACTCCAAACCAACAGATACAGATACTAATGCCGGAAAAAAATCCCCCCCCAGTACCAACAATACCACCAGTCCGATAACATTCTTCCTTGCAAATATACAGGGTCTAAAGCCAGCAACAAACAACAAAATACCTTTCATCAGTGGACTGCTTGCAGAGGCAAAGGCAATGTTCGCGGCTTTCACTGAGACCCACATAAAGGATCACTTGGACAACGAAATATGGATCCCAGGTTACAACCTATACAGATGTGACAGAGTGAACAGGCAAAAGGGGGGGGTTGGCCTGTACATTGCAGAGTCACTTGTTTGCACAGAACTGCTAAATGCCTCAAATGATGTAGTGGAAGTTTTAGCAGTAAAGGTCGAGAACCAAAACCTAGTCATTGTGATAGTCTACAAGCCTCCGGATGCAACATCCCAGCAATTCCAGGAACAGCTGTTAAAAATTGACCACTGTCTGGAAAACCTTCCAGCTCCTGCACCCAACATCTTGCTCCTGGGGGATTTCAACTTAAGGCACCTAAAATGGAGGAATATAGCAAATAATATTGTTGCAGTAATAACACCAGGAGGCAGCTCTGATGAAAACTCACACTCACGCGAGCTTTTAAATCTCTGCACAAAATTCAATTTAAACCAGCAAATAATAGAGCCTACTAGACTGGAGAATACACTAGACCTCATCTTCACTAACAATGATGATCTGATAAGAAATATCACCATATCAAAAACAATATACTCAGATCACAACATAATTGAGGTTCAGTCATGTATGCGCGGAGCCCCAGACCGACATAAGGAGATTAGTCACGAGGGAGCATTCACCAAATTCAACTTCAATAACAAAAACATAAAGTGGGACCAAGTAAACCAAGTCCTAACCGATATAAGCTGGGAAGATATACTAAGCAACACAGACCCCAACTTATGCCTAGAACAGATTAACTCGGTAGCACTCGATGTATGCACAAGGCTTATTCCTCTAAGAAAAAGGAGGAGTAGATGTAAAACAGAAAGAGACAGGCGCTCCCTTTACAGGCGACGGAAAAGAATAACAGAGCGGCTAAAAGAGGTCAATATATCTGAAATGCGTAGGGAGACACTGGTCAGAGAAATAGCAAGCATCGAACTTAAGCTAAAAGAATCCTTTAGGAGTCAGGAATCGCGGGAAGAACTAAAAGCCATAAATGAAATCGAAAGAAACCCAAAGTATTTCTTCTCCTATGCCAAATCAAAATCGAGAACAACGTCCAGTATTGGGCCCCTACTTAAACAAGATGGGTCCTACACAGATGACAACAAGGAAATGAGTGAGCTACTCAAGTCCCAATATGACTCAGTTTTTAGCAAGCCGCTAACCAGACTGAGAGTCGAAGATCAAAATGAATTTTTTATGAGAGAGCCACAAAATTTGATTAACACAAGCCTATCCGATGTTATCCTGACGCCAAATGACTTCGAACAGGCGATAAATGACATGCCCATGCACTCTGCCCCAGGGCCAGACTCATGGAACTCTGTGTTCATCAAGAACTGCAAGAAGCCCCTATCACGAGCCTTTTCCATCCTATGGAGAGGGAGCATGGACACGGGGGTCGTCCCACAGTTACTAAAAACAACAGACATAGCCCCACTCCACAAAGGGGGCAGTAAAGCAACAGCAAAGAACTACAGACCAATAGCACTAACATCCCATATCATAAAAATCTTTGAAAGGGTCCTAAGAAGCAAGATCACCACGCATCTAGAAACCCATCAGTTACACAACCCAGGGCAACATGGGTTTAGAACAGGTCGCTCCTGTCTGTCTCAACTATTGGACCACTACGACAAGGTCCTAAATGCACTAGAAGACAAAAAGAATGCAGATGTAATATATACAGACTTTGCAAAAGCCTTCGACAAGTGTGACCATGGCGTAATAGCGCACAAAATGCGTGCTAAAGGAATAACAGGAAAAGACGGTCGATGGATCTATAATTTCCTCACTAACAGAACACAGAGAGTAGTCATCAACAGAGTAAAGTCCGAGGCAGCTACGGTGAAAAGCTCTGTTCCGCAAGGCACAGTACTCGCTCCCATCTTGTTCCTCATCCTTATATCCGACATAGACAAGGATGTCAGCCACAGCACCGTGTCTTCCTTTGCAGATGACACCCGAATCTGCATGACAGTGTCTTCCATTGCAGACACTGCAAAGGTCCAGGCAGACATCAACCAAATCTTTCAGTGGGCTGCAGAAAACAATATGAAGTTCAACGATGAGAAATTTCAATTACTCAGATATGGTAAACATGAGGAAATTAAATCTTCATCAGAGTACAAAACAAATTCTGGCCACAAAATAGAGCGAAACACCAACGTCAAAGACCTGGGAGTGATCATGTCGGAGGATCTCACCTTCAAGGACCATAACATTGTATCAATCACATCTGCTAGAAAAATGACAGGATGGATAATGAGAACCTTCAAAACTAGGGAGGCCAAGCCCATGATGACACTCTTCAGGTCACTTGTTCTATCTAGGCTGGAATATTGCTGCACACTAACAGCACCTTTCAAGGCAGGTGAAATTGCCGACCTAGAAAATGTACAGAGAACTTTCACGGCGCGCATAACGGAGATAAAACACCTAAATTATTGGGAGCGCTTGAGGTTCCTAAACCTGTATTCCCTGGAACGCAGGAGGGAGAGATACATGATTATATACACCTGGAAAATCCTAGAGGGACTAGTACCGAACTTGCACACGAAAATCACCCACTACGAAAGCAAGAGACTTGGCAGACGATGCACCATCCCCCCAATGAAAAGCAGGGGTGTCACTAGCACGTTAAGAGACCATACAATAAGTGTCAGGGGCCCGAGACTGTTCAACTGCCTCCCAGCACACATAAGGGGGATTACCAACAGACCCCTGGCAGTCTTCAAGCTGGCACTGGACAAGCACCTAAAGTCAGTTCCGGATCAGCCGGGCTGTGGCTCGTATGTTGGTTTGCGTGCAGCCAGCAGCAACAGCCTGGTTGATCAGGCTCTGATCCACCAGGAGGCCTGGTCTCAGACCGGGCCGCGGGGGCGTTGACCCCCGGAACTCTCTCCAGGTAAACTCCAGGTAATCATACATAAATGACCTACGAAATGTTTCGCAATTACTCAAACCCACACTATTTGCAGATGACACTACATACGTCTTCTCTCACCCGAGCCCAGTCGTGCTAGCCAATACTGTAAATTCATAATTACAGAAAATATCTACCTGGATGAGGACTAACAAACTTACACTAAACATTGACAAAACCTACTTCATTCAGTTTGGTAACAGAGCTACAGATGTCCCTCTTAATTAACATAATGATAAATGGATCACCTATCACAAAGCTAACAGAGGGAAAATTCTTAGGAATCCACCTTGATAATAGACTCAAATTTCATTCACATATACAACAAATTTCTAACAAAATTTCCAAGACAGTAGGCATACTATCGAAGATACGGTACTATGTTCCACAGTCAGCCCTCCTGGCCCTATATCACTCACTTATTTACCCCTATCTCACCTATGGAATTTGTGCATGGGGCTCAACAACAATTAACCATCCCAGACCACTAATTACCCAACAAGAGGCTGCAGTCAGAATGATAACAAATTCCCACTACAGGCAGCACACTCCTCCAATATTCAAAACACTAAACCTACTCACCATACAAAACATCCATACTTATTACTGCACCTATTACATACATAGAACACTTAACTCTGATATTAACCCTCCCCTCAAACATCTCCTCGCCAACCTCAACAGAACACATGACCATAACACAAGGCACAGATCACTCTTTGATGTTCCTCGTGTCCATCTCATGCTATGCAAAAACTTGATGCACATAAAAGACCCTAAAATCTGGAAGTCATTACCTGTAAATATAAAAGAAACACTACCTGTTTATAAATTCAAGTCTCTTCTCAAAGATCACTTACTCACCCACAACCAAATAAATACTGAATAACTGAACCTTATAAATTGTATATCTTAAATGTTTCTCATAATTATATCACATAAATGATAAACCTAAGACCCAATCTAACTTTGTTATTTTTTAAATACACTACCTAACAGAATACTCCATACGACTGAATGTACAGTAATGCATGCAATCATATGACCTGTCTTTGTAATATTCACTTGTGCTTTATAGTTATCTGTTTACAATAATGTTTCATCACTGATTACATTATTGCTTAGTTAATCTTAATTAAGTTAATTTTAAGCCTGCCCGTAATGCTATGCATACAAGTGGCTTTGGCATGCTGCTCTTACCTGTATTTTTTGTAATTCTGTATGTTCAAATTATTAAATAAATAAATAAAAAAAAAATAAATAGGTTTAGAGTTTTGAATATTGGTGGAGTGTGCTGTCTGTAGTGGAAATTTGTTATCATTCTGGCTGCAGCCTTTTGTTGGGTAATTAGTGGTCTGGGATGGTTTATTGTTGTTGAGCCCCATGCACAAATTCCATAGGTGAGATAGGGGTAAATAAGTGAGTGATATAGGGCCAGGAGGGCTGACTGTGGAACATAGTACCGTATCTTCGATTGTATGCCTACGGTCTTGGAAATTTTTTGTATACGTGTTTGAAATTTGAGTCTATTGTCAAGGTGGATTCCTGAGAATTTTCCCTCTGTGAGTTTTGTGATAGGTGATCCATTTATCATTATGTTAAGAGGGACATCTGTAGCTCTTTTACCAAACTGAATGAAGTAGGTTTTGTCAATGTTTAGAGTAAGTTTGTTAGTCCTCATCCAGGTAGATATTTTTCTGAAATTCGGTATTTACAGTATTGGCTAGCATGACTGGGCTTGGGTGAGAGAAGAAGTATGTAGTGTCATCTGCAAATAGTGTGGGTTTGAGTAGTTGCGATGCATTAGGTAGGTCATTTATGTATGTTAGAAAGAGATGAGGGCCTAGGACACTTCCCTGTGGGACACCAACTGTAATTGGCTGTGCTGAAGAGTTTGCCCCGTTTGTGTACACATATTGGCTTCTGTTGCTGAGGTAAGACTTTAGGAAGTTGAGGGAGTGAGCTCTTATACCATAGTGCGACAATTATATATGGAGCAAGTCATGGTCAACTGTATCAAAAGCTTTATGTAAGCCTATGAAGATCCCCAGTGGGACTTCTTTTTTCTCTATTGCAGTGTATATGTGTTCTAGCATGTGAATAATAGCATCATTAATATTTTTATTAGGCCTGGACCCAAACTGACAGGGGTTGAGTATGTTGTGGGAGACGAGGTAGGAATAGATTCGCTTAAGAATTAATTTTTCGAAGATTTTAGAGAGGGTGTAAGTTGGATATTGGCCTATAGTTATTAAAGTCTGTTTGGTCTCCTCCTTTATGGATCAGGGTGACCCTTGCTATTTTGAGAACTGTAGGGAAGGTAGAGGATTCTATGGATTTGTTAAAGAGTGTTGCAATGATTGGTGATAGTACTTGTGATGCTTTTTTGTATATAAAGGGTGGTAAGGTATTTAAATCTACTGTCTTGTTTTTCAGTGTTGATAAAAAGGGAGACTTCAGTAGGGTTAGTCGGATCTAGGAACAGTGTGTTCGGGTAGTTGCCAGTGAGGTAGTCATTGGGTGGGGTATCTGAGCTTGGGATTTTATTGGCAAGGTTTTTTCCTATAGTGGAGAAGAAATCATTGAGTCTGTTTGCTGTTTCAGTTCGTGGGAGTTGGGGTTCATCTGGTTTTGTTATTTCAATTTCGCTATTTCATGATATCTTTTTTGTTCCTAGAATTTCTGATAGGGTTTTCCAGGTCTTTTTTATATCACTTCGTAAGTTTGATAATACAGTTTATTAGCCCTTCTTATCAGGCTGGTTAAGATTGACGAGTAACGTTTTGTTTGGTGTCTGGTTATGTGACCTATTCTGTACTGTTTTTCATATAGGTGCTTTGTATTTATGGATTTGAGGATGCTAGGTGTTAGCCGGGGACTGTTCAGTCTCTTAGCTGTCATCTGTTTAGTTTTTTGGAGGCAGTGCTTGTTATAAAGGTATTGGGTCTTTTTTAGAAAATTATTAATACATTCGTCAAAATCTGTATAGATTCCTAGCTCAGTGTGCCAGTCAATGTTTGTCACTGCTGCTGTGAAGTTATTAATGGCTGCTTCATTGTGAAGTCTGAAAGTGACTTTAGTAGTGTCTTGGGGTAATTTGCCATGGTTTGTGATGAGGAAGGTAGGGTAGTGATCTGTGGTATTATCTGTGATTATGCCTGATTTTAAAGGGGATATGGTGTTCATCCAGATGTGGTCTAGTAGGGAAACACTAGTCTCTGTAACTCTTGTAGGTTTTGTTTTTGCTGGTATCAACATGCAGTTACTCATAGTATTTGTGAATTCAGTAATGTGTGGGTCCTGGTCTTGCAGGAGATTTATATTGAAGTCACCTGAGAGTAGTAAGTGATCTTTGTTCATGCGTGCATCAGTTATCATACTTCCTAGGTTGTCACTAAAACGGCTAATGTTTGACTGTGGTACTCTGTAGATGTTTATCACTGTGAGACATTTTTGTAGGTATTTGGATTTGAATTTAGCTATTATATATTCCCCATGTTCATCCCTTTTCCAAGTATTAGTGATAAATTCTAGTTGGTCTGAGTAGTATATAGCTGTGCCACCCCCTTGTTGATCCGGCCTACAGTTGTGTATGGCTGAGTAACCAGGAATGGCATAGACATCTGTAGTATCAGGCTTTAGCCAAGTTTCAGTGAGAGTAATGATGGATATACTGGCATGCAGGGAATTTAGTAATGCTATGAGGTCATTGCAATGTTTACTTAAAGATCTGATATTGTAGTTAAAGACAGTTATGTTGTTGTTGGCTCTGAGAAGCGCCTTTGATTGTTCTGCTGTGTAGTAATTACAGTTACTGTTTGATTCATTTAAGTCATTAGATAAAAGTTTGGTATCAGGATCAATTCTTGTTATAAGATTTATAGTGAATCTATAGTTAGAATTAAGTATAAGACAAAGTAAATATTCTAAAGCTATAAAATAGCACCTGAGTTATTTTAACAAATGTAATGAACAGGCAGACACTGCTGCGCAGTCAGCAGTACATGACCTACCAGTTTCATATAGAGGTATTCCATTTACGGACTATTTTGCTGCAATAGCTATCCACCTTCACACCCGTTGGCAACAACGTTGGTCTACTCTGCTTGGTAACAAACTTCAATCTATTAAACCGAGTGTTGGTTACTGGCTGTCTTCTTGTCACCAGTGTCGAGTTTGGGAGACTACTCTCTCCTGTCTTTGCATTGGCCATACTCATCTTATTCATGGTTATCTCATGGAGAGGCGCCCTGGTCCTCTCTGTGAGAATTGTCGGGTTCCATTATCGGTTAGCCACATTCTATTAGACTGCCCACTTTATCAACGAGCATGAAGAATATACCTCCAATGTCATCTTCGCTCTGCTGCTCTCTCTTTACCTTCCCTTCTCGCTGATGGACCCACCTTTCATCCGGACTCTCTCATTGACTTTTTGACAACAACTGACTCACTTCACAAACTCTGATGATGCCTTCAGCCCTTTCTTCCTCAATCTCTTGCTGCCCTCTACCCCTACACTATCCCCTGCCTCACTGTTTTCTGTAACCTACTGATCATCCCTCCCCCCTTCTGCCGCCCAATACCCTCGCTTCCTTCCCTACCCTGCAGCGCTATATTGCAGATCTACAGCCGAATGCCCAGTCTGTGGTGCCGATGAACATTCTAATACATCTTGCAATCAACCTCCCACTTGCCTTAATTGTCATGAGGCTCACCCTTCGTACTCTCGCTGTTGCCAGGTCTACTTAAATAAGCGGGAAATCCGTTACCTCAAAGAGGCAGATGGTCTCCTTTATACTGTGGCAGTTTCTCATATCCACCTCCAAGGGAGAATACCTCGTGTTTCTTATTCTCGTGTTTCAAAACACCCCCCCCACTTCTGGGGTCCCATCTTCTGCAGCCTCCTCTGTGGTTACCCCTCCCATAGTCATTCCTGTATCTAATTCTCTTGCTCTTCTGGGCTCAGACATCCCTACTTCAACACCTCAGTCTATTCTCACTTCTTCGGTTTCGACAAGACCTCATATGACACCTCCTCCCAATCATTCCTCTACTTCTCAGAAGTCCAAAAAATCTCCTTTAACCCTTCCTTCCCTTCTTCCACCTCCTTGTTTTACTTTCCTAGTCTCTGTACCTGGTTCTTCCCCTCTCACTGGCTCTGTTACAAGTGTGTAGGTTCACTCTCCTTGTTCTGTGCCTTCCTCCCCTGTGTCCTCAAAAGTTTTTTCCTCTTCTGCCACCTCCCAGGTTTCTGCCTCCTCCGTCGCCTCCCACACTCCTTCTCTAGTTCCCTCCACCCTTTTGCCCCCCCTGTTTTGGTACAGTCCATTACAGTTCCAATCTTTACTCATCCTCCTCTTTCCTTCTCCAATATTGTCTCCCATACTACATCTTTAAATTCCAAAACACTTGAAGCAATCTCTAAATATATTGCAGACACCAAACCATCAATGGACACTGATCCACCCTCTGTTCCTTCTCTTTCCTCTCCTCCATCTGCACAACTCCTTTCTTCGCAGTGCACCATTCCTTCGCTGCTTGAACATTTTCTGCTGCCACCGCATGTGGACTTTCCTTACCCCTCTAGTCCGTAGGTACCCTTACCTGTGGATTTCTGGTATCTTTATCGTTGCCAATCGTGGCCTATTTACAGTGGAATATACGTGGCCTCGGGTAATCAGGGTGAGCTTCAGATGTTGCTCTCCCAGTTTTCCCCTGTTGGTGTTTGCTTACAAGGACCAAAATTACACTCTGCTGTTATCTATCCCATCTCAGGCTATAATTTATTGTATTCTTCCAATTCTTTTCCTGATAGGACCTTTAATGAAAGTGCCCTTCTTCTACGCACTGATATTCCGTACCATCAGCTATTTGTTTGTACTTTGCTGCATTACACAGCAGCCTGTAGCCACTTGCATAGGTTGTATACACTGTTCTTTGTATCTCTCTCCTTCTCGGGCATTACCCCGGATATTTGCTTTTTTGTTTCGTCTTTACTGCTACCATTTCTGTTACTTGGTGATTCTAATGCCCATCATTTCCTCTGCGGGGTCTCGCTGTGATTCCCATGGCATTCAGTTAGTGGCTTTTCTTGCTTCCCACCCCGTCCATGTTTTAAGTACAGGTACTCGTGCCCATTTTGATCCTTGTACTCATACTCTCTCTTGCATTGATCTCTCAGCCTGCACTTCCTCCGCTGCACTAGACTTCACCTGGCCTGTTCTCCCGGATTTACATGACAGCAATCATTTCCCAATCATTCTTACTTTCCCTTCATATTCACCACCTCTTCGTATCCCACGCTGGCAGTTTGATAAGACAAATTGGAACCTTTACTCACAACTAACTGCTTTTAGTGAGGTTCCTTCTTCATCCTCCATTGATGAGCTTTTACACCTCTTCTCATCTTAAGTTATAACCTCAGCTTCTCATTCTATACCCAAAACCTTGGGCAGGCATTCTCAGAAATGTGTGCCTTGGTGGTCTCCTGCTTGTGCCCAATGCAGTACGTTTGAAACACACTGTGTGGGGCAGGTACCAGTTCAATAGAACCACTGAGAGACTTCTTGACTTTAAGCAGAAGCGTGCGATTGCTCGCCGTGTCATCTGTGATGCTAAACGCACTTGTTGGCAAGATTATGTTTCCACCATCACCTCTGCTTCTTCTATGAGTGCAATCTGGAAAAAAGTACGGAAACTGAGTGGTAAATATTCTCCTGACCCGGCTCCTGTTCTGCGGGTTGCATGTGTTGATATAGCAAACCCTCTAGATGTTGCCATTGAAATTGGCAATCATCTGGTCTGTATTTCTCTGGGGCTCCATCTATGCCCCTTGTTTCTTTCCTCAAAGTCTGCCAGAGAGTTACCAGCATTGGGCTTTTTTTCTCTCAGAGAAGAAGAGTATAATGCACCTTTTGCACTTCAGGAACTATAGGCAACACTCTCAACTTGCCAATCATCGGCAGCTGGGCCTAACGACATGCATATTCGTATTGTACAACATTTACATCAGACAGCCCTTGCAGTTTTCTTACACCTTTTCAATCTTATTTGGTCACAAGGAGTTCTTCCACAGCTATGGAAATCTGTCATTGTTCTCCCTTTCCACAAACCGGATACTACGGGACATGAAGCCTCTCACTATCGTCCCATTGCTCTTAACAGTGCAGCTTTCAACGTGATGGAACGATTGGTAAATAGACGTTTAATGTGGCATTTAGAGACATGCAACAGTCTCTCCACTCATCATTATGGCTTTCATATTGACCGTTCTACAATAGACCCTAATGTGAAGGCTTACTCAGCCCTGTAACAACTCCAGTAAGTATTACCAAGGCTTGCTCCTCCTCAGGAAAATTTATGAATAGAAAAAGAAATAACATACAATGATAAACTCTTTATTGTTTAGGAATGGAAATATTAAATATTTAAATAGGAAATTTTTATCCTACTTGAAAGAAAAATGAAATGAAAAAATGACATTAGAATTCAGCACTAATATGTACAAGTAAATTGGGATGTCTGGTTGATGTTGACACCGTCTTGTAGAAATTGTAGCTGTTAATGATGATGGGGGGGTCACAGGTGTTGAGTGACAACCCAACGACTAGTTCTTCACAGAGTCTATAGCCTTGAATAGTCTATCCAGATGATAGGAATGCAGGTTCTTCACCACTGCAAAGATGAAGGGTAGTGTCCTGTGCTCAAGTACAATTAATCAGGTAGGTAGATCAAAAGGGACGTCTCACAACTGAAATGAAGTCAGTCTCCTTCAACACACTTTCTTTGGTTGCCAGATGACCCAAGCTGACATTCCAAGCTAGAAAAGAGACAAGGGTTACCCACTGCTTAAGAAATCACTCTCCATGGTAAGTGTAAGATACTTAAAAAAAATGGTGATGTTAAAGTAACACATGGAAATCAAGGCAGTAAGGACTAAGTTTATTATTGTTCAAAAGTAAAGCTTTCAACCAATATATACACTAGAATAGGAGCAGAGCTTTTACTTACAGTTGTGCTGGGAGCTGTGAGTCAAGTGATTACTGTTTGGTCAGAGCCCCACACATCACCTTTCAGGGTGGAGAAAAAGGGGGGGGCTAGCGGGAGCTAGACTGACCCTACCTTAACAAGCAGCTGGCAGTCAAACTATTGTTACCATATACTCGCTCGCTACTCCTATCTGTTGAACTTTTCCCTCACACTCCCCCATACCAAGACTTATAGTCAAGGAGTATAAGAAGAATAGGCGAGGAAAAAGTTCTAAACTGGGAAAGTCGCGTAAGGTACCAAATCATCTACTGACTGTCACGACTTAACCAGTCAGAGAAATAATTGGATGAACCATTGATATACACAATATGAAACTTAAAAGCTTGGAGTGCCAGTGTTCACCTCAAGAGGTGATTGTTGGTTCCCTTAAAAGTTTCTAGATATGTCAAAGGTTTGTGATCTGTTTCTAAAATTAATTCTTTACCCAGTAAGTAGTATTTAAGTTTGGAGATACCCCACACAAGGGCTAAACATTCCTTTTCTATGGTGGAGCATCTCGTTTCTGCAGGAAGAAGTTTTAGATTTAATAAATATACAGGAACTAGGAGTGTGTGTATTTTGTGCAGTAAGCACCTGACACCTATTGTAAGAGCTATACTTCTTGGTAACCTGTGAGTACATGCTTGACCAAAAATAAGTGTAGTTGAGTTTATGCCATGTCTTACAATGGGCCAAGTGTTCGGTCACTGGCAAATCATGAGCCATTTGAAGAACAGTCTCTCGGCATGGTTTAGGAACAACAAGGAGGGAATAATCTATTGCTAAAGAATGAGATTTAAATACAGATTTATATAAGATACCTTTAATATATTCAAACTTATGAGATACGTATCTCCCGTGGATAACTTTGTTGTTAAAAGCTTGATTATGACAATCCCGAAGTGAAGGGCAATCCCGCTTTAAATTGAAAAAGTCATCTTTGGACATAAAATCTGGGACAATGAGAGGGCTTACGGTAGGAGAATTCCGGGCTTTGGTCTGAGCCCTATTCAAGACATTGAGAGTGCCGTAGGCAATACCCATACTTTCACCTGACGAGTGGACAGGTGATCCTGCTACCTCACTGTTGAGAGCAGTATCATCGGTTTCAACCCCCAAATGAACAGTATGAGACAATGCAGCTTCCGGTGCAGAATTGTTAAGGAGCATATTTAACTTGCAAGGAAGAGGAGCTGGAAAACTTAGGTCCATGGGAGGTGATGAAAGGTCCGCCTCCAAAGGAAGAATAGCACCTTTAACATTACCCACTATTATAGAACAAGTAATTGGGGCTAGTACCGCATTAGTCCAACCAGTGAACCATCTAGTTTTCAAGTAACAACGTATTGCAGGGAAAGTCTTTTCACGACCCAAGTAGTCTGAAAGAATAGAGGACACACGAGAGGTTTTAAAGTAAGGGAACAGTTTGTCCGAAATTACGATGCACGTACATCCAGTGTCACGTAATATGTCTGAGATTTGTATACCATTAACTGTTCCTGAACAGAAAGGTGCTTGGTCATTACCGTCAACAAAACATCTACCAACTTTCTCTATTTTCTTGGAAGGACAATCTGGACGTTTATGTTCGATACCACCACACCGATGACATGTTGGTATAATAGCTGGTGACTTTTTTTCTACTGTAGGCTTCTTAACCTTTGGTTAGTAAGTAAGTAAGTTTATTCAGGTATATACAAATACAGTTACATAGAATTATCATACATAGCAGCATATGTGTAGAGAACCTAGGATAACCCAAAAAAGTCAGACAGAGTGACTTATTTCCATTGGGGTCCTTTTACCTTATCATTATAATATAAAGGTTATAATATTTTATTATTATTCTATAATGAAGATACCTTATTATCATACT
Source organism: Cherax quadricarinatus (assembly GCF_038502225.1). Taxonomy (NCBI): domain Eukaryota; kingdom Metazoa; phylum Arthropoda; class Malacostraca; order Decapoda; family Parastacidae; genus Cherax; species Cherax quadricarinatus. Next base: position 42,546 of record NW_027197455.1, read on the forward strand.
AAAAAGACTATCTACTACATGAGGGTCATTAAGACTATCTACAATACGAGGGTCATTACTAGGAATAAGGTAAAATTTACACGTATGTTAGCTAAAAAAATAGAAAATCATTCCCCTCCCTTTCTGTAGCTACATTCATCAGACACCTTTTGGCACTCTTCTTGAACTGGTTCATGCTATGACTGGCTTTGACATGTGCGGGTAGCCTGTTCCATTCCTTTATTGCTGTACAATAAAAGGTGTTTGAAGCCTGGCCACTGACTGTGGGTACTACAAAGTTGTGCTCTCTCCCCCAAGTACTATGATTGCTTTGGTTCCCAGCCTTGACAAAATTGACAGCAAGATATTCTGGACACTGTTTGTGAGCAATTTTATAAACAAGATTAAGCTTCAGTTGTTTTACTCTGTCTTCAACATTCAGCATATCCAACTGCTGTAATTCATCCTGGCCTACATGTTCTCTTGGTCCCAGCCTCAGGATGAATCTTATGATTTTGTTCTAGGTGATTTGCAGTCTATCTCAGTTTTTTTGTCAAGGCAGAGTACCATGAAGAGCAAGCGTAATCCATATGGCATTGTATAAGGGATAGACATAGGGTCCTGCGAGCCTCAGTAGGTAGACACTGTGCTTGTCTATACAGGAACTTCAGTCTGGCATTCGCTTTCTTTACTACACTGTTCCCTATCAGTTCTCCTGACATACATGGGTCAAAGGGGATTCCCAGATATTTTACTAATGAAACCAAAGTGATTGGCTCCCCATTACACTGGACATTAAAATTATTTACCCTTCTCAGTTTATGTTTTGTGCCAAAGAGAATGGCTTCAGTTTTCCCGAGGTGTAATGATAGTTTGTTGTCTACTAACCATTTGCTGCAGGACTCCAGTTCCAGTGTTAAAACATTAGCTATATCTTGTGGGACTTTACCTGACACTAACAGGGCACTGTCATCTGCATACAGTAGAAGTTTGCACTTGACACTGATAGGCATGTCATTGACATAACATAAGAATAATAAGGGACCCAGAACACTACCTTGGGAAACTCCATATGCTATCGGCAGGGTTCTGATTCCGTTTTGTTAATTTTGATAATTTGTCTCCTTTTGCTAAGGTAGGACTTAAACCAGTCTACAGAACCTATACCGATAGCTTGAAGTTTCTTACATAATATATTGTGGTTGACAGTATCGAAGGACTTTTGCAGGTCTAAGGTTACCATACCTATGAGGTTCCCCTTTGACATTTCAGTTCTCAGGTAATCCATCAGATTAATTAGGGATTTGTCGGTTGAGTAAGATCTTCTAAAGCCTGATGGATAGCTATGGAGAATGTTGTTGTCATTAAGGTACTTATCTACTTGAGAGTACACCGCCCTCTCTAGAATTTTGGATATTATACTGAGTATACTAACAGGCCTATAGTTGCTGACATCAGACCTACTATTTTTCTGGAAGATAGGAGTAACTCTGACCTCCTTGAACCCCTCTGGTATGGTATTAGTGGTGATTGATAGATTTATTATGTGAGCAATAGGGATTGACAGTTCAGAAGAACCATCTTTTAGGAACTTAGACGGGATGTTATCAGGGCCTGTGCTCTTAGTTGGGTTTAACCTGCTTAGTTCTTTTTGAATAGTCATGAGATACACTTGCTAGTTGACAACTGTTTGGGGTTACCCCTTTATTGGTATAGTATGTTTGAAATTTATCAGAGTCTGTGTTAAAGGTATTTGATGCAGCTGGTAGTTTACTTACTAGTGTTGATGCAACAGATGTGTAGTAGGAATTAAAGCAATTTGCCACCTTAGATGTTTCGTGGCATACCTCATTATCAATAGTGATTACTATGTTAGACCTATATACTGGCTTATGGCTATACCCCAACTGTTTTAGTTGTTACCAGAGTTTTCTGGGGTTATGCTTATGCTCTTCAGTTTTTGAGCAATAGTGCTTTGCCTTTGCTCCTTTTATAAGTCTCTGTACTCTGATCCTCACCCTTTGGAATTTATTTTGTGCTGCAATATCCTGTCTGTTTGCTTTAAATCTTTTTAGCAGCTGGTCTCTGAATTTCGTATTATCTAATATCTCAGTAGTCATCCAGGGTTCAGTTCTTTGTTTAATCCTAACCTCTTTAACTGGTGCAATATTATCAAGGATGGTACTGAACATTGTTTTGAATTTTTCCCAGGCATCGTTTACGTCCGTGCAGCTTGTTATCTCTGTCCAGTCACAATTGTGTAGCCTATTTACCAGTGTTTCTTTACTGTAGTTTCTAGTTGACTTCATTTTTATTGGCCTGTGTAGGCCTATCCTATCCCTAGGGATTTTCCTAGTGCAGTAAATGATGAAATGATCACTAAGACCTGTGGTAATGATGCCTGACTGACTAATGTTCTCAGCGCGATATGTGGTCAATTAGGGTGGCTGAGAACTGTGTGATCTGGGTTGGTGTATTAATTAGTTGAGTGTAACTATTTAAACCTAGAATTTGCTTATACCTTTTGCATAGCCCGTTATTTTGCTGCTGAAAACAGATATTGAAGTCGCCCAGTATTATTGTCTCGCATTTGTTTTCAAGTCCGGACAATACTCTGGAAAAGTCTTCTAAGAACTGGTCCTGGGTGGGAGGGCGGTAACTAGTTCCTACTAAGATGGGTTTGGTCTTGGGAAGCAGCACTTCAAACCATAGAATCTCCAGTTTATTGTTATTTAAATCAGGTCTTGGGTTGTAAGCTAAGTCATTTCTAATGTAGGCACATACTCCACCACCCTCTCTGTTCCTATCTAAGCATTTTATATTGTAACCTTCTATTTTGACCTCATCATCAGTCACCATATCATCCAACCAGGATTCAGAGATGGTTATAACTGCCGCCCTAATTTTGTTAGCTAGAATCTTAATCTCTGCCAATTTAGGAAGAAGTGATCTTGCATTGACATTAATAAAGTGAAGGCCTGTTTTCATAAAACAATTATAATCATCAATACATGGCAATGGGTCATTTGTATTAAAATTAGGTAAATCAATGTCATCATTGCTTAAGGGTAACTCTGCCAAAGTGCATTTGTTACACACGAAATGAATTCTGGCACTGTTGCTATAATTGTATATACATCCATCATGCACCCACCCCTTACACATTTTGCATAAGGTGCCTTTTCTGTTTTTCATGTTTACTTTAGCACAGTGTATGCACCTGTTTTGTAGTGTTTGAGATAATAATGGCTGTATTGTCTCACATTGACCTATGTATGCATTACATGTGGAGTTAAGGTTATCATTCCTAGCTACTAGACTGTCACACAAATAACCCGCACATAAAAGAGAGAAGCTTACGACGACGTTTCGGTCCGACTTGGACCATTGACAAAGTCACAGTGTGACTTTGTCAATGGTCCAAGTCGGACCGAAACGTCGTCGTAAGCTTCTCTCTTTTATGTGCGGGTTATTTGTGTATCGTTCCAGTCACGGTATTGTGCCTTTTTGTTATTTACTAGACTGTCATTATCACCTTTATTTATCTGTCTGTTTTGCCTCTGCACAATAGTTTGAGGTCCTGGAATAATTTGAATATCACCACTTAAGAGCGCTACAATAAGAGCTGTGTGCCACTGTTTTTGTTTGGGTATGCGGTGTTGCCATATGTTGCGGCGATAGTGACATTTACTTTTCTGGTAGGATGGCAACTGTTGGGCTTTTACTGTCCAGGGCGCTGCTACTCCATTCACCTTTTCCAGCCCCCATGACTGATTTCTTTCATGGAATTGAAGAAGAAAGATAAAGTAAAAGGACACAAGTGCAACTAATGTGACATTTATTGTGGCAACGTTTCGCTCTCCAGGAGCTTTATCAAGCCATTACAAACAATACATGGACACAGAGGGTATATAAAGGCTCAGAGTGAGGTGAATACTAGTGAGGTACCATTTTGATGTTCACTAGTGGTAGTAGTAGTAGTAGTGGTAGTGACAAAAGTAATACAATATGGTAGAGCAATTAATTCGTACATGAGTAAAAGGATATAAAAGCTATTACTTGGGTAACATAAAAATAGGTTGGACAAATATAAATTCCAGTTTATATTTGTCCAACCTATTTTTATGTTACCCAAGTAATAGCTTTTATATCCTTTTACTCATGTACGAATTAATTGCTCTACCATATTGTATTACTTTTGTCACTACCACTACTACTACTACTACTACTACCACTAGTGAACATCGAAATGGTACCTCACTAGTATTCACCTCACTCTGAGCCTTTATATACCCTCTGTGTCCATGTATTGTTTGTAATGGCTTGATAAAGCTCCTGGAGAGCGAAACGTTGCCACAATAAATGTCACATTAGTTGCACTTGTGTCCTTTTACTTTACATATTGTCGGTAATTCTACCAACTTTATTACAAGAAAGATAAATATAATTATGGCAGCCTGTACCCCCTAATGCCTGCAATTTTCACTGTTTGCTCTTTTACTCATATACAATAATATTTATTTCTCTTTTCCAGTCACCTAGTACACCCTAGTATCTGCTTTAGCAATCACCACTGAATTACTAGTAATTTTTCTTCTTCAAAACCCTCCTCACTGCTCACTTTTCCCTTAACTTCACAAACCCCTTTCAGTTAACCCCTTATTACACACACCCCTTCCCACCTCACTTCACAGTCTGGCTTCACCTATTAACTTCTAACTCCTTTCCATACTGGTAGACCAGAAAGGTTTAATCAATGGTTTTATCCTTCCAAATCCCCCTCAATTCCATTTATCGGGGGTTGTGTTGTGTTGTTGACTCCTGACCTGGACTGCTGACTCGGCCATTTTTAAAACACTGAGGGAAGTAAATGCCACCTATAACCTGACTTTCCTTGAGTTTAAAGATATATTTGGCATTTTCTGCTATGATTCTCTCACTGTACACTGGTCAGCTGAATATAGGTCAGCTACTAAAACATTAGCCTTGACTGTTTAACTATTCACTTCTTTCCCACGACTGTCACTGAGGGATAACCGTCCTATAACCTTGGAGTTTTGTATTGTTGATTTGACAGTGTCTCCTGTGTTTCCCTCTCATTAGCACTGGTACAGGCGATATGATGATGGTACAGATATGATGCTACTGTCAACAGATGAACGTCAGTAAAGATGAGAATTTCACTTCGCTAGTTGTACGTCTGGCAGTATCTGGTGTTTGGATGCCGGTCAGCCATGTTTAAATGCTCAGTTTTTTTCCTAGTTTGGCACTGAGGAAAAATGCCCTACAGACCTATCATTTCCTTGGAGTTTTGTTGATCAGGTTTTCTGCCATGTTGTCTTCCCGTTGAACACTGGTGCAGTTGATATGGAGGTCAGTTATTTCATTGTAGTGGAAAACGTCTCATGTCTGGCTCATGTCTGGCAGCAGGCCTGGTACTTGAATGCTGGCCCCTCTTTTGTCATATTTAGTCGATTTTGTTGTCGTCACCATCAGTTTTTATGTCAGTATAGGTTCCTTGCATGTTGCAGCAGTACTTGCAATTTGGCCATCACTGGAGTTCAGGTGAACCATTGCCCTTCGGGATCGATCCTTTAGGCCTTTATAGGAATTGTGAGCCTCAGCCTACAAGTCAGCAGCCTCAGCAACTTCCTCAGCTTTAATCAGTTTATGTTCTCTTATGAATGTTCGTATCTGGTGAGGAAGAGCTGTCAGGAACTGGTCAGCAACCATGAAGTCTCTAAGAGATTCATAACTGTGATCAATTTCTGAGCTCTCTATCCAAAAGCCGAACAAACGAAAGAGTGTTACCTGTAGCTGCTGAAAGTTTTGGCCTATAAGAATTTGTGGTCTTTTGGTATGCATTAAGGATTGCCTTCTTAAGTAAGTTATAATTACATATGATATCCTGCGACAAAGTTGCATACATATTCAAAGCTGTACCGGAAAATAACATACCTAACCTGGTAGCCCAGGTATCAGCTGGCCATTCACAGAGGGTGGCAGTATTTTCAAACCTAATAATGTATGAAGTTATGTCTTCCCCCTCTATGAAGGGTGGTAAATTAGGTGTTGGAATATGTGCGCTAGCTGCATGAGAAAGTTAACTTTTTATTTTCCAATTCAAGGCATGATTTCTCCACCTCGTGGTCTTTTTCCCTTTCTCTTAATTCACGTTCTCTAGCTTTTTCCTCAAGTCCTCTATCTTTTGCTCTTTCCTCAATTTCTCTATCTTTTGCTCTTTCCCCAAGTTCTCTTAATTTAACTTGTTCTTCACGTATTTTAGCTTGTTCCTCATGTACTCTAGCTCTCTCCTCACAATCAAGTCTATCACACTCCTTTTTGTCTTCTCTCTTTCTCTCTTGATTTTCTCTATCAATTCGATCTCTCTCCTTTTTATCCTCTCTTTCAATTCTCTCTCTCTCCTTTTTATCCTCTCTTTCTCTTTCTGTCTTTCTTGGTTCTCTCTCTCTATTCTTTGTCTCTCCTTTTTCTCCTCTCCTTCTATTCTTTCTCTCTCCTTTTCAATTCTTTCCTGGATCTTAGCACTAATGAAGGATTCTAAATTTTTCCCTGTTATTCTTAACTTACTTCCAGCATTCATCCAAAACTGGCATTCCTCCATACTTGCAAGAATAACTTAAACTACCAGGGGGAAATGAAACGTGTATCAAAGAAAATGGAGGGCTCAATTCCTACTCCGCTCAAACTGTAAATAAACCGAAGGGCTTGATCACTGTTTCGATTAAACAATATGTATTAATGAAAATGGGAGGGTTCTATGCCGGGTCCGAGCAAACAGCAAGTAGAATGGGGTCCCTTGACCATCCAATCTTCTCACCAACAAATTAAGAGTGTCCTACGACAGTTCCCTTGATATAATACATAGAACTCAATGAAACAACTTGTCACTGGAAAATCTCAGGTCCCTAGAGTCTGTTCCTCTAAATCGTTTCAGGCTCAAAAACATAGGTGGCAGAATTAACTAGTATATCCTGCCTTGACTTGATTTACAATAAATTGAGACTATAACAATCACCAAATCTTTTAAATACCTGTACTGTAGTCCTACCATTGAGAATGATTACTCATGGCTGGTGGTAACCATCTGTGGTATGTGGCATTGAAGTTCCAGTGGTAGACTCGAGATGGAGCCGAATCTTGCTTGAGTAGAGTAATCCTGGCAAGGTCGCCACTTGTGAAGGCTTACTCAGCCCTGTAGCAACTCCAGTAAGTATTACCAAGGCTGGCTCCTCCTCAGGAAAATTAATGAATAGAAAAAGAAATAATAACATACAATGATGAAAACTTTATTATTTAGGAATGGAAATATTAAATATTTCAAAATGAAATTTTTATCCTACCTGAAAGAAAATTGAAAATGAAATGAAAAAATGACATTAGAATTCAACGCTAATATGTACAAGTAAATTGGGATGTCTGATTGATGTTGACACCGTCTTCTAGAAATTGTAGCTGTTAATGATGATGGGGGGGGTCACAGGTGTTGAGTGACAACCCAATGACTAGTTCTTCACAGAGTCTATAGCCTTGAATAGTCTGTCCAGATGATAGGAATGCAGGTTCTTCACCACTGCAAAGATGAAGGGTAGTGTCCTGTGCTCAAGTACAATTAATAAGGTAGGTAGATCAAAAGGGACGTCTCACAACTGAAATGAAGTCAGTCTCCTTCAACACACTTTCTTTGGTTGCCAGATGACCCAAGCTGACATTCCAAGCTAGAAAAGAGACAAGGGTTACCCACTGCTTAAGAAATCATTCTCCATGGTAAGTGTAAGATACTTAAAAAAAAATGGTGATGTTAAAGTAACACATTGAAATCAAGGCAGTAAGGACTAAGTTTATTATTGTTCAAAAGTAAAGCTTTCAACCAATATATCCACTAGAATAGGAGCAGAGCTTTTACTTACAGTTGTGCTGGGAGCTGTGAGTCAAGCGATTACTGTTTGGTCGGAGCCCCACACATCACCTTTCAGGGTGGAGAAAAAGGGGGGGGGGATAGTGGGAGCTAGACTGATCCTACCTTAACAAGCAGCTGGCAATTGAACTATCATTACCATATACTCACTCGCTACTCCTATCTGTTGAACTTTTCCCTCACACCTTACTACGCTTAGATACATATGTTCGTAATGCCTTTGTGAATAACCAGTCAGTTATTGCCATGTTTTTTGACCTTGAGAAGGCATATGACCAACTTGTAGGTATAATATTTTGGCTCAAGCCCACTCCTTAAGCCTCCAAGGCAATATACCATCCTTCCTTAAGAACTTTTTAACTGACAGACATTTCCGTGTTTGGGTTAATAATTTGCTCTCCCTGGACTTTATCCAAGCTGAAGGTGTCCCCCAGGAATGTGTTTTGAGCACAACACTTTTTCTCCTTGCTATAAATGATTTGGCCTCTAGTCTTTCATCCAATATTTGGTCATAACTCTAAGTTGATGACTTCGCTATTGCTTGTGCAGGCACTGACAGTCACCTCATTACAGTTTCTCTCCAGCATCTGGTTGACAGTGTTTCCAATTGGGCCCCCAAACATGGGTTTAAATTTTCTAATATCAAAACTCACCAAATTACTTTCACTAGACGTTCTGTCATCTCTGATCTTCCTTTGTACCTCTATGGCTCCCGTATCCCTGAACGTGATAGTCAAGTTTCTAGGCCTTTGACCATAGATTATCCTAGAAACCTCAACTTGTCACAGCTGGCTGAACATTCTTAAAACCCTTGCTCATCTTTCATGGGGAGTTGATCGTTGAACTCTCCTTCGCGTACATTCCACCCTCATTTTATCGAAACTCGATTATGGTGACCAGATCTATTCAGCAGCCTCTCCTGCTACTCTCTCTAGCCTTAACCGCATCCATCAAGAATGATTACATTTATGCCTTGGTGCTTTTTGCTCTTCCCCTGTTGAGAGCCTCTATGCAGAAGCAAACGTTCCATCCTTGTCCGATCGCCGTGATGGCCATTGCTGTTGCTGCTATGTACGCTCTCATGATCTCTGCAATCCTTCCATTTAGAATGGTCACCAATATTAGTAGACATTCTTTATTTGTTCACCGCCCCTGTTTGCTCTGTCCCTTCTCTCTTCACCTACATTTGCTCTTGTCTTCCCTTCAGTCACAACCTTTCTATGTTCATGTAGCAACTCACTTTTCCCTACCCCCGTGAGAAGTTCCAGCTGTTCGAGTCTGTTCTTTCTCACTCCCTTGCTCAAAAGCCCAACTGCCTATGGTAGCTTCCTGCTCTCTTTTTCTTCACCACTTCCACTCTCATTCTAATGCCATCGCAATGTACACAGATGGCTCTAAGTCTTTTGACAGTGTCGGATTCGCAGCAGTGTTTCCGGACAACATCATACGAGGACATTTACTCTCATCGGCTAGCATTTTTACTGCTGAATTGTATGCCATTCTTGCAGCACTTATCCATATTGCATCTATGCCTGTGTCATCGTTTGTGGTCAGTACATGACCTACCAGTTTCATATAGAGGTGTTCCTTTTACGGACTATTTTGCTGCAATAGCTACCCACCTTAACACCCATTGACAACAACATTGGTCTACTCTGCTCGGTAACAAACTTCAGTCTATTAACCCTTTGAGGGTTTCGGACGTACTAGTACGTCTTACGCGCAGAGGTTTTTGACGTACTAGTACGCACAAATTCTAGCGCCGTCAAATTTCGCGGGAAAAGGCTGGTAGGCCTACATGTGAGAGAATGGGTCTGTGTGGTCGGTGTGCACAGTAGAAAAAAAATCTGGGACCCAGTGGTGCATTGTGGGAATGCCATCTTAGTAAACAATATCCACCATGCCTCGCGGTAAGAAGCTTCTCTCTCCTCTGCGAATTGGGATGCTTTTGTTCCCCAGTGACAGTTCTAATACAGATGGAAGTGCCAGTGAAGATGAGTTTCAAGGTTTTGGTGAGGTTTTGACCGAAACTAATGGCCATAATATCGGTAATAGTGAGGAAAACCCAGACGACCCTCAGCCTTCCACCTCTGGTGCTGGGCCGTCTTGTTCACGTTCAGTTGTACCAGAATCCAAGAGGAAACTTCTATTTTCCCAAATCCCAGACTCAGATGAGAGCATGGGTGATGATAGTGATAGTGAATATGAACTACAAGCTCTTCAAACTAGTTCCAGTAGTGATAGTGAAGTGCAATATTCCCCTGTGAAGCGTCAGTATATATGATGATATATGCGCTCTGGTAGTGTGCCATATGCTATTCCAAGGGGAAGGAGTGCATCTCGGAGTACATCGCATGGCTGTACAACAGGAACAGAAAGTGAAAATGACAATGATACTGTTGCAATTGGGATGGAAAATGTGCGTGGTGGTAGTGGTGCCGGCGGTGAGGCACAAGCAGTGGGCCATGCTGCCACCCATGCTGCCACCCACACCGCTGCCTCAGCTGATCTACAACAAAGGCCACCATCCCCCACCCCACAACCTCCACAACCACAACCTCCACAACCACAACCACCTGTCATTGTCCAGTACCCACCAGCAGACCACACCTGGGATTGGCAGGAAGCTGTCAATTTTGTTCCAAATACCCACCAGTTTGATGACAGCCGAAGTGGAACACAGCCATCTTGTACACTTGGGAACAATGCCACTGAACTGGAATGTTTCGAGTTATTCTTTGACGAACCACTGATGGAAAGTATTGTCATGGAAAGCAACACATACTACGAGTACACCATGGCAAACACATTACTTTCACCAAAATCATGTCTACACCAGTGGAAGGAGGCAACTGTGGCTGAGCTGTATCTTTTCTTTGCCACAATAATGCTTATGCCACATGTGTATAAGCACAAAGTGAAATCATACTGGTCAACAGACCGCCTGATTGCAACCCCAGGTTTCAGTGATATAATGCCAGTGAATCGATTTGTGCTAATGTTACGTATGCTTCACTTCTCAGACAAAACCAGGCCTGACAGAAACGACAGGTTATATAAGATTAGGAATGTGTTTGTATATCTGAAAGAGAAATTCAGTATGCATTTTTATCCCTTCAGGAAGCTTGTAATTTACAAGTCTTTGATTCTGTTCAAAGGAAGACTTTCTTTCAAGCAGTACATACCAGGCAAGAGCAAACGCTTTGGTATAAAGTTGTTTGTGCTTTGTGATTGTTACAGTGGTCTGGTATTGGATATTGTGTACACTAGAAGTTATACATTGCAAAATACAGTGGACCCCCGCATACCGTTGGCATCACATAACGTTTAATCCGCATACCGCTCGCTTTTATCGCAAAAATTTTGCCTCGCATACCGCTCAAAAACCCGCTCACCGCTGTTCGTCCGAGACGTGTCCAATGTGCGCCCTTAGCCAGCCTCACATGTGCCGCCGGTGGCATTGTTTACCAGCCAGCCTCCGCGGTAACATCCAAGCATACAATCAGAACATTTCATATTATTACAGTGTTTTTGGTGATTTTATCTGCAAAATAAGTGACCATGGGCCCCAAGAAAGCTTCTAGTGCCAACCCTACAGCAATAAGGGTGAGAATTACTATAGAGATGAAGAAAAAGATCATTGATAAGTATGAAAGTGGAGTGCGTGTCTCCGAGCTGGCCAGGTTGTATAATAAACCCCAATCAACCATCGCTACTATTGGTGGTACAGCTGCTGCTGCTGCTGTACCACCGTCAGCTGCTGCTGCTGCTGCTGTAGTACCATCTGCTGCTGCTGTAGCATCATCTGCTGCTGCTGTAGCACTGTCAGCTGCTGCTGCTGTTGTACCACCGTCAGCTGCTGCTGCTGCTGTTGTAGTACTGTCTGCTGCTGCTGTAGTACCGTCTGCTGCTGCTATAGCATCGTCTGCTGCTGCTGTAGCATCGTCTGCTGCTGCTGTAGCACTGTCAGCTGCTGCTGCTGCTGTACCACCGTCAGCTGCTGCTGCTGCTGTAGTACCGTCTGCTGCTGCTGTAGCATCGTCTGCTGCTGCTGTAGCATCGTCTGCTGCTGCTGTAGCACTGTCAGCTGCTGCTGCTGCTGTACCACCGTCAGCTGCTGCTGCTGCTGTAGCATCATCTGCTGCTGCTGTAGCATCGTCTGCTGCTGCTGTAGCATCGTCTGCTGCTGCTGTAGCACTGTCAGCTGCTGCTGCTGCTGCTGCTGTAGCACCGTTGTTGGTGTGGCTTATTGAGAATACCAAGAAACAATTAACCCCAGAGGATTTGCCACCCAGGATAACCCAAAAAAGTCAGTGTCATCGAAGACTGTCTAACTTATTTCCTTTGGGGTCCTTAATCTGTCTCCCAGGATGCAACCCACACCAGTCGACTAACACCCAGGTGAACAGGAAAAAATGCCTGGAACTAGTGCTCATATTGGTGAATTTAAAGCCAGCAAAGGTTGGTTTGAGAGATTTAAGAATCGTAGTGGCATACACAGTGTGATAAGGCATGTTCTGGAAGAAAATGCCAAACAGGACCTACAGTACTCAGGAGGAAAAGGCACTCCCAGGACACAGTGTCTCATCAGTCATTGCTGCATCTTCAATAAAGGTAAGTGTCATTTATTCTTCATTTAGTAGAGTAGTACATGCACAATATATATTGTGCATGTACTACTCTACTATTGTGCATGTATCCTTCTCTTTGTGTGTAGGAAAATGTATATTTCATGTGGTAAAATTTTTTTTTTTCATACTTTTGGGTGTCTTGCACGGATTAATTTGATTTCCATTATTTCTTATGGGGAAAATTCATTCGCATACCGATCATTTCGCATAACAATGAGCCCTCTTGCACGGATTAAGGTCGCTATGCGGGGGTCCACTGTACCAGGAAGTTATTGGGCATCTCAGGTGATGTGGTTAGAACAATGATAGAACCATACCTTGGTAAGGAGCATATATTATATACTGATAACTGGTACACAAGCCCCTCACTCAGTGATTTTTTGCAAGTGAACATGACAGATGTGTGTGGCACAGTGTGTGCAAATCGGAAACACATGCCCAGGTTTGACGCTGTCACTCGTAGAGGTGAGGTGCAGGCGTTTGCTGCCAATGACATCATGGCATTTCGGTGGCATGACAAACGAGATGTCACACTGTTGTCATCAGTTCACCCTAATGAAATGGCAGACAGTGGCAGGCAGCATAGAGAGAGCAATGAACCCATTCTAAAACCTGCAGCAGTGATTGATTACACCTTCAACATGCGTTCAGTGGACAAATGTGACATGCAGATTGGGTTTGCTGATTGTGTTCGCAAGAGTTATAAGTGGTACATAAAACTCTTTTTCCATCTTCTGGACATTTCCATGCTCAATGCTTATAATATGTATAAGATGAGGACCAGAAACAAACCACAGTACGGCGAATTCTGTTTGTCTGTCATCAGACAAATAATATTCAAGTACCAAGGAACAGCACCTGCAATTGACCGCCCACCAAATTATCAACAACTACCTGCTCGTCTGAATCATGGTGATCACTTCCTGGTAAAAGTGCCTGCTACTGCTTTCAAGAAAAAGGCTCAGAAGAGGTGTTACATCTGTTCACATACAAAAAAACGCCCACAACAATGCAGAGACACTCGTTTTATGTGTGAGGAATGTAAAACACCACTGTGCATGACACCATGTTTCAAAGACTTCCACAGGCTGCAGAACTTCTAGAAACATTCCCTGTGACTGTATATGTGTATATAAAATATAGAAAAATAGTAATAAACAACATTTCATATCATTTATTTGTGTAAATAGTTTTTATAAACAAAACAATGACAACGAAGTTTATGCCCTTATTGTATAGCATTGAAAAAGAAAACACTTACAAAATACTGATCATGTTGGCCTCAGAGGCCAAAAAAGTTACTCAGAAAAAGAAAAATTGAAAAATAATTGAAAATAGTACATAAAAAAGTAAATAGAAAAATACCGGGTGACGGCAGTCGGCGATGTTACCAGATGTTGTTCAATTTTGGCAAACTTCACGCCTCCATATCTCGGTAAGTATTGACGGTAAAAATTTTTTGTTTAGCCTATAATGTTTAGAAAAAAACTATTTTTTCATAAGAAAAAAATAATGTTTTTTTTTTTTTTGAAATTTGGCCGACCCTGAGAATGAGTTTTGGAGAGGGCCTGTCGACCCTCAAAGGGTTAAACCGAGTATAGGTTATTGGCCATCTTCTTGTCACCAGTGTCAAGGTTGGGAGACTACTTTCTCCCATCTTCGCATTGGCCACACTCGTCTTATTCGTGGGTATCTCATGGAGAGGCACCCTGTTCCTCTCTGTGAGAAGTGTCAGGTTCCAGTATCGGTTAGCCACATTCTGTTAGAATGCCCTCTCTATCAACGAGCACGCAGAATTTACCTCCAACGTCGTCTTCACTCTACTATTTCTTTACCTTCCATTCTTGCTGATGGACCCTCCTTTAATCCTGACTCTCTCATTGACTTCTTGACAATGACTGATTTACTCCACAAACTCTGATGGTGATACCTTATGCACTCCCCTCAGCCCTTTCTACCTCAGTCTCCTGCTATCCTCTACTCCTTCACTATCCACTGCCCTGCTGTTCCCCATAACCTAGTAATCATCCCTCTCCCTTTTGCCACCTGATGCCCTTGCTTCCTTCCTGCCCTGCAGCACTGTATAGCCCTTGTGGTTTAGCGCTTCTTTTTGATTATAATAATAATAATAATGTCTATCCATCTAGTTCTCTGTCTCATAAAGAGCCACTAGACAGTGCCATCATGTTTACTCATATCTTCAAGGAGAGTATAGCATTTTGTCTGGATTTTTGGGTTATCCTAGGTAATTTATACTATGTATTCTTGTATTTATGTGTACCTGTGAGACAGAGATAGACAAAGACAGATTGAAAAAGATAGACAGTGACAGATAGACAAAGCCAGAGACAGACACAGAGACAGATAGACAGAGACAGAGGCAGATAGACAGAGACAGAGATTGACAGACCCTAAACTTAGGGTTAACATCACTTTCCTCTTAAAAGAGAAGTGTTAATATGACATTACTTCAGTGAATCCTTGGTGTTTGCAGCACTGGTTGCTCTAGCTGGGGCTCAAATTTTTTTAATACTGTGCACACAAAGTTTTAAGACCAATTCTATGCTGATCAGGCATCTCAGGCCAATCGTGCCAAATTTGGAGGCAGGAAAAATAAAATGTATATATGTGTTTGGGGCGCTACGCATAAGAACGTATATATACATTTGGACCATTTAGAGGTTAAAACCCTTGCTCACCTCTCATGGGGAGCTGATCATCGAACTCTCCTTTGCCTACATTCAGCCATCATTTTATCGAAACTCGATTATGGTGACAAGATCTATTCAGCAGCCTCTCCTGCTACTCTCTCGAGCCTTAATCCCATCCATCACCAGGGATTATGTTCATGCCTTGGTGCTTTTTGCTCTTTCCCTATTGAGAGCCTCTATGTAAAGTGAATATTCCATACTTGTCTGATCACCATGATACCCATTGCCTTTGCTACTATGTTCGCTCTCATGGTCTCCATAATCCTTCCATATATAGAATAGTCACCGATGTTAGTGACATTCTTTATTTGTTCGTCGCCCCTGTTTGTTCCATTTGTTTTCTCTTCGCCTACATTCTCTCTTGTCTTCCCTTCATTTACCACCTTTCTATGTTCCTGTAGCATCTCACTCTTCCGTGCCCCCTTGGGAAGTTCCAGCTGTTTGAGTCTGTTCTTTCTCACTCCCTTGCGCGAGAGCCCAACTGCCTATGGTAGCTTCCCGCTCTCTTTTTCTTGACCACTTCTGCTCTCATTGTCATGCCATTGCAGTGTACACAGATGGCTCTAAGTCTTGGGAAAGTGTCAGATTTGCAGCAGTGTTTCCGGACAGTGTCGTGCAAGGACATTTACTATACTCAGATCATTTTTACAGCTAAATTATATGCCATTCTTGCAGCACTTATCTGTATTGCATCTATGCTTATGTCATCATTTGTGGTTGTTTCAGACTCCCTTAGTGCTTTACAGGCTATACAAAAATTTGATACACCTCACCCCATAGTTCTCCATATCCAAAGTTGGTTATGCCGTATCTCTAACAAGCATAAAGATATTGTATTTTGTTGAGTCCCTGGTCATGTTGATGTACAGGGCAATGAACAGGCAGGCACTGCTGTGCAGTCAGCAGGACAAGACCTTCCAGTTTCATATCGAGTTGTTCCATTCACGGGCTATTTTGCTGTAATAGCTACCCACCTTCACGCCTGTTGGTAACAACGTTGGTCTGATCTGCTCAATAACAAACTTCATTCTATTAAACTGAGTATGTATAGGTTACTGGCCATCTTCTAGCCATCAGTGTTGAGGTTGGGAAACTACTCTCTTCCATCTTCGCAATGGCAACACTTGTCTTAGTCATGGGTATCTCATGGAGAGGCGCCCTGTTCCTCTCTGTGAGTATTGTCAGGTTCCAGTATCAGTTAGCCGTATTCTGTTAGACTGCCCACTCTATCAACAAGCACGCAGAATTTACCTCCACCATCGTCCCCGCTCTGCTGCTCTCACTTTACCCTCCCTTCTTGCTGATGGACCTTCCTTTAATCGGGACTCTCTCATTGACTTTTTAACAACAAATGATTTACTCCACAAACTCTGATGACGATACCTTTAGCACTCTCTCAGCCCTTTCTACCTCAATCTCTTGCTACCCTCTCCCCCCACACTACCCTTGTGTCCCTCTGTTGTTTGTAACCTACTAATCATCCTTTTTCCCTTTTTGCCACCCGATACCCTCAGTTCCTTCCCTGCCCTGCAGTGCTGTATAGCCCTTGTGGTTTAGTGCTTCTTTTTGATTACATTAATAGCAATTTGGTAGAATACAGCTGGTTTATTAAAAAACTACATAGCCAGCTGTTGCATTTACTGTTACTCATCTTTACATTTGGTTGAAAACCAGCTGAGAAAAAATTGCATTTATAATGAGATCATATTTGTTAAATCTACAGTTGTTGATTAATTTTTTATCTTTCCTTTTGCAGTTCATCTGAACACAAGAATTATACTTAGTGTCATCATCCAATACAATGAAAGTGTTATAAGTGGTAGATATACTGGAGAAACTGTGTCAACAATGTGGTAATGGTGACTACATTGTTGTGAATTTGTCCTGAATATCCAGACTTTAAGATGACCACATTATTCTGACAATTACAACTACACCTTCAACAACCAGTGAACATAAGTCAACTTACTATAATACTGTACTGATGTTAATATAACACTTTACATGTATTATCAACATGTTTTACACTAAAATTTATTACCTCTTTACAGCTTAATAGCTTACATAAATATTTGTTCATTGTCTCTATAAAACCTATGTATTGAGTTTTATTAAAGTTTGTAAATTATTTTGTAATATATTTTTTATAGTCTAATAAATCAGTAGTTTATCAACCATTATGAAGTAATAACAAAGGCAACTGAATATGTTATGATAAAAAAATTTCTAAATATAGTACACAGAACTATGAGGTTTAGGAATTATATTTATTGACTGTTGGAAAAATGTTGTAATGTATCATCTGTTAATTTCTTCCATTAATGACTGTGGGTAAGATATTATATCATCTATATTGTCCTCTCTTCTTCAAGTATTTTATCTTCCATTAATGACTGTGGGTAAGATATTATATCATCTATATTGTCCTCTCTTCTTCAAGTATTTTATCTTCCATTAATGACTGTGGGTAAGATATTATATCATCTATATTGTCCTCTCTACTTCAAGTATTTTATCTTCACATTTTCCTTCCATCTTCCTCATTATTGGTAATGTCTTTATGAAGTTACTGACAACATAGGAAATATTTTTCATTATATTTTCCTACATATATTTCAGTAGTCTCTTTATTATCTTTAAGTTTACCATCCTCAGAAGTGTTTTGTAGTTAACACTTAAACTGTCTACATCCCTCATATTGAAAGACCTTCAGTGTCAATACGTTTTTCAAAACATTGAAATTATTTTGTCATCTGAAAGGGTAAAGAATATTATCATAAGGTAATAATGATGCCAGAAAAATTAAAGTTATATAAGTTAGAAGTTGGGTAAAATAACAGCAATTTCCTCAAATTTGTTGCTTGTTTTAGGCCAGTTTCAGTGCTCAGATATTTTGCTAGTATATCTTCCTCACTATAAATTTATTGCAAAAATTTGTTTATTTGACTATAAAAGTTACCCTATTAAGGTCTCTGAATTTGGAATTTTGCCAATTTTACAAAATGTAAAACAAATTTTGGTGTAAAAACACTACTGGAGTTCCTGCCTCTAAAGTACCTTTCCACTTTATCAGTAATAATATCTCCAGGCTTCTCACATACAACACATGGTGTATATGAGAATCCAAAATTTAGTGCTTTATTTTTCCTGGATCATAATTGCCTAAAATAATTTCTGTCATTTTTAAGGTCTATTTCTCCCATTTTTTCCTGATTTAGGTAATTTTCTAGTTTTTCTGTTGGTGATTTAAATAGTCTAAAACAAACCAAAAATGGCCTAAAATTTTTATTTTAATTGAAACACAGAGATAAAGGTTAGCTGTTACCATCATGTCCTGTGTGGCAGGATTATTTTTATACTGTGCACACTCACCACACAAACACATTTTCTTATGTCTAGACAAAACTTGTT
>NW_027197456.1:0-61211 GCF_038502225.1 Cherax quadricarinatus
AGGTGGGATTGAACTCTTGGATAGTCTAGGTCCATCTGGCTAACCTTCCAGTGGGTTGTTTGTTCTGGAATAAAGGTATCAGTGGAGCATGGTCTGTCAAGACATGAACAGAGTACTGATAAATAATGTCTCGGAAGTGCTTTAAAGACCATACTATTACTAAAGCTTCTTGCTCAGTTACTGTATAATTACGTTCAGCCTTTGTAAGGACTCGGCTAGCAAATGCAACTGCGTTGTACTTGCCATCGGTCTTCTGAGCTAGTATGGCGCCTATGCCAATTGAACTAGCATCAGTTGTCAGATAGAAGGGCTTAGAGAAATCTGGAAATTTCAAAATTGGAGCAGATGTTAGCTTTTATTTTAGAGTTTGGAATGCTCTTTCTTGACGGAAGGTCCAAACAAAAGGAGCATCTTTCTTAAGCAACTCAGTTAGAGGAGCAGCTATGGAAGAAAAATTGGCAATGAAAGATCTATAAAAACCTGCTAAGCCCACAAAGGATACCCCTCTAGGAGTGGCTACGTGACCAAGAAAATTTCTGATCTGAAAAATTGACATTTAGACAGTTTGATCTTTAAATTGGCTTCTTCAAGCTTACCAAGTACTACATCAAGTCTTTTCAAGTGTGTATCCACGTCTTTAGACATGACGATTACGTCATCTAAGTACACCATAAGTGCATTACCTATGAGACCTCTAAAGATATTAGTCATGAGCCTTGAGAACGTGATAGGGGAGGATCGTAATCCAAACGCCATACGGAGGAAGTGATAATGACCTGTAGGAGTGGAGAATGCAGTTAGCTCTTGGCTGTCCTCGTGAAGAGGGACTTGCCAAAACCCTTGTAACAAGTCCAGGGTTGAAAAGACTTTGTTATCTCCGATGTTACGTAAAAGATCACCCAGTACAGGAAGTGGGAAGCGATCTGGAATAGTTTTCGCATTTAACTTCCTGAAGTCAATCACTGGGCGCCAAGTACCATCCATTTTAGGTACTAGGATCAAGGGCGCATTCCAAGGTGAATTGCTAGGTGCAATAACTCCATCATCAAGCATTTGATTGATCAATTCTTCTGTGACAGCAACTTGTGAATGAGGCATTCTATACGCAGGTATATAGATAGGTCTAGTACCAGGTTCAAGTGGAATACGATGGGACAATAAGTTCGTTATACCCATCTTCTCACCTGGTGAGGCAATGGCCTTACGACGTTTGTTTTATGAAGTGTTTCACGGATTCTTCTAAAAACACTTTGAGCTAAGCTGGTACGAGTTGCTACGAAATCATCAGGGTTGTAATTTGGTTTCGGATTAGAATATAACAACTCATAAGGCAAACGTTTATCTACACCATACAATGCATAATGTGGAGTGTCACCTATAGAAACATTGTAAGCAGAATTTATAGCACACTGCACATCAGGTATAACTTCATCCCAAGTTTCACTATTGGGATTGATAGTGGCTCTCAATACATCAAGTACTTTCTTATTGGTTCGTTCCGCTAACCCATTGCTGGCAGGATGATGAGGAACAATGGTGGATTTAGTGATCTTGTACAAGGTACACAAATTTTCAAGAATTTCATTACAGAATTCACCTCCATTATCTGTTACTAGGGACTTAGGGGTGGTATGCCTGCAGATAATGCGTTCTTTAAACGCTTTAGCTACTGTCTCGGCAGTCTTATCTGCAATAGGAACTAACTCGCAATATCTGGTGAAATGGTCTACCATAACACTCAGATGTTTGTTACCTTGGAGGGAACATTGGAAATTAGTTAACAAATCTAGCGCAACTCTTTCCCAAGGTTCGCTAGTAGTTGGATACACTTGGATTGGATTAGGACCATTAGCATTGCCTTTATGTTGCATGCAGACACTACATTTCCTAACATACTCAGAAATATCAGTTGCCATTCGAGGCCAAAAGTATTTCAATCTGGCTTGTTTTACTGAATGATCCATACCAGGGTGTGCAACACCTGGTACATCGTGAACTAGCTGTAAGGCTACATTCACTAGTGACTGTGGAATTACTAACTGGTATACTCTTCTGCTAGGAGTACCCAACTCGGCTGTTCGATACAGTAATTCTTGGTTCATGAGAAAGTCACTGATGGGTGCTGGTGGTTTCACAGTCAGAATAAGATCTTCCTGGAGCAGGAATCGTATCACACCAGACCACATGGGATCTGTTCGTTGAGCATTCTTTACATCTTCAGCACTAAATGGAGGGTCTGCAGTTACTATACTAACATGTCGCGATAAGGCATCTGCGACTACATTTGACTTGCCAGGTAAATGCTCAAAGGTGGGATTGAACTCTTGGATAGTCAAGGTCCATCTAGCTAACCTTCCAGTAGGTTGTTTGTTCTGGAATAAGGGTATCAGTGGAGCATGATCTGTCAAGACATGAACAGAGTACTGATAAATAATGTCTCGGAAGTGCTTTAAAGACCATACTATTGCTAAAGCTTCTTGCTCAGTTACTGTATAATTACGTTCAGCCTTCGTAAGGACTCGGCTAGCAAATGCAACTGCGTTGTACTTGCCATCGGTCTTCTGAGCTAGTACGGCACCTATGCCAATTGAACTAGCATCAGTTGTCAGATAGAAAGGCTTAGAAAAATCTGGAAATTTCAAAATTGGAGCAGATGTTAGCTTTTCTTTTAGAGTTTGGAATGCTCTTTCTTGACGGAAGGTCCAAACAAAAGGAGCATCTTTCTTAAGCAACTCAGTTAGAGGAGCAGCTATGGAAGAAAAATTGGCAATGAAAGATCTATAAAAACCTGCTAAGCCCACAAAGGATCTTACGGCATCAGCAGTTTTGGGAGTTGGAAAATTTAGTACTGCAGTTACTTTACTTTGGTCAGTCGTAACCCCTCTAGGAGTGACTACGTGACCAAGAAACTTAATTTCTTATCTGAAAAATTGACATTTTGACAGTTTGATCTTTAAGTTGGCTTCTTCAAGCTTACCAAGTACTACATCAAGTCTTTTCAAGTGTGTATCCACGTCTTTAGACATGACGATTACGTCATCTAAGTACACCATAAGTGCATTACCTATGAGACCTCTAAAGATATTAGTCATGAGCCTTGAGAACGTGATAGGGGAAGATCGTAATCCAAATGCCATACGGAGGAAGTGATAATGACCTGTAGGAGTGGAGAATGCAGTTAGTTCTTGGCTGTCCTCGTGAAGAGGGACTTGCCAAAACCCTTGTAACAAATCTAGGGTTGAAAAGACTTTGTTATCTCCGATATTACGTAAAAGATCACCCAGTACAGGGAGTGGAAAGCGATCTGGAATGGTTTTTGCGTTTAACTTCCTAAAGTCAATTACTGGACGCCAAGTACCATCCTTCTTAGGTACTAGTATCAAGGGTGCATTCCAAGGTGAATTGCTAGGTGCAATAACTCCATCATCAAGCATTTGATTGATCAATTCTTCTGCGACAGCAACTTGTGAATGAGGCATTCTGTACGCAGGTATGTAGATAGGTCTAGTACCAGGTTCAAGTGGAATACGATGGGACAATAAGTTCGTTATACCCATCTTCTCACCTGGTAAAGCAATGGCTTTACGACGTTTGTTCAACAGAGTCAACAAACGCTTGACTTCATCTGGGAAGTCAGTGGGAGCTAAGTCTTTCTCCTCAACTGGTGGAATAGATTGATCCAGTGAAGTGGATGTGGTCTCCCCGGCAGAAATAGCACCGACCCACTGGTCAGGTGACAACTCATCCTCTACCTGAACAGGGTAAGGATAGTGAACAAGGTCAACAAGATTGGTATTTGCTCTAAGGCGAACACTGTGACCAGAAGTGTTGGCCAGGTAGAAATGGATCTTACTATCTCGTACAACATGTAAGGATGGTTCAACAAATAGACCTTTTACTTTGCAGGAATCACTGTCAACTAGGACGTTATCACCATCTGGAACACTAGGAACAACTACAGACACTCTAGTGAGAGCACTAGCCGCAACAGAAACGTCTTTCTGCAGACGGCATGTGACATCAACAAGAGATGGCATTACTAGTTGCAAGTAATTGTTTTCCGACAAGGCGTCCCCTGTGGAGAAACTACTACTCGAACTAGCAGGCATTGCAGGGATAGGTTGAGCACTCAAGGCAATCTGAGCGTCCTCGGACACTTGAGGCATCGGACTATCCTGCAATTCTGAAGGTATAGGTGGAACACTGATGGGAGTGACAGAATTACCAGTGCCTGACCGCTTGGGTACGCTACTGGAGAATGCATTAGCTTGTAAGGACTTAATCCGTACATCATACTCTGCAGCAGTATAACAGATTTCTGATCCAAGCTGGTAACCCCAGAATGGAACGATCAAGTCGTCAATTTGTGCATGCCATCGATAAGGGTCGAGCACAATGCGTAAGTCTCGCATGGAAGCAAATCCCAGTAGAAGGTCACCAGGGAAAGTAATCTGATCGACAACAAGGAAGGAAACAGTGAAGTCTCTACCTTGGATAGAAAAGGTTAGGGCAGTCGTACCTCGGACACGCAGGTGAGAACCAGATACTCCACTAAGGGAGGACACAGGAGTCGGTTCTACGAGAAGGACATGTCGTAACTTCTTATCCTTAAACAAACTAGACCTAATAATATTGATTTGCGCACCAGAGTCCATGAACAATTGAACGGGCGCATTATAAACAGATGCTTGCACTATAGGGCCTATGGTTGCATTGGAAGTTATGTGCAAACAAAAAGGTGGATTTTCATCAGAAAAGACTTGTTCTACTCCATCCCCAAAATCATCTATGTCAGAGACATGTGAAGCAACATCATCAGCAGGGTTGGCATGCTCGAGACTGCTTAAGGCTTCAAAGGAGTTGTGAACGGGGATGGTGTACTCATTATCACCTACTGTCACCATGGGGCGGTTTGACTGGGGCGCTCGAATTCCCCCGAATTGGAAGAACGAGGCTGGTTCTGGTTAGTTTGAGAATTGAAATGAATGAGCCTGGTTCTGGTTATTTTGAAAACCACGAGATCTGTTTCCTCGACGGGTTCTGCGGTTGGAACGACCACAGAAAGATCTAGAGTACTGAAGGTTATAGAGAGCATTACACTCAGATGTGTCATGTCCATGTATTCTATGATAAGTACAGTAGGGAAGATCTGAGTACTCATCATCAGTACGACGTCTCTTAGGGTAACTATCAGGACAATTAATTGCAATATGGCCACGGAAACCACAGTTGTAACAATTCCGCCGACTATGGTTACTGAATGTACTATGAATACTACGAGGTGTATAACGACTCTGTACACTGGTTCTTGGTGATCTCTGAGATGGTTGACGACTACGATTTGTCTCTGTGGCGCAAACAAGAGGTGGTGCAGACTGAGGCATATGTGTGACATTACTTTTGATACAAGGGAAAGTACCCTGGGGGCACAAGGAACGTACATGATTTAAGGCTGTAAGAGGTTCCATCGTTACAGTTGGAGGATCAGCCTCATAAGCACACACAGAAGCAGGCGGCATTAGTTCTTTAATTGCTCCAAAAGCTGCTATTTTAGCAATTGATTCTGTAAATGGTTTAGCCTCTTCAGGGAGAAAAGATGATGATTGGACAGCATTGATAAATGATGATAAAAGTTTATCTAATCTAACAGCAAATGCACTCAACGATTCAGTACTCATGGGTGTAGCATTCACTAGTTCCCTAAGAACAACATATGGATCAGCTGTTTTTACTGGGACAAGGAAAGAACGAATCAGTTCCTCATATTGTGACCACTTAGTAAGATTCCTGAAGTCTCGCATATCAAGGAGATCAACAACGTGAACAGCAGCAGGAGATCGATAAAGAGCTTCTTTAGCAAGTCTGATAAGGCTTTCCTCTGAAGGAGGACCTTCAGCTAGGGCACTAGCACGAGAACGAATGGCTGCAAACCATGCTTCAAGACTATGTACATGGCCATTGAATAAAGGTAACGCATCAAGGGAATCACGAGTATAACTATAATATCTCGGTGTCTGAGTCGGTCTGTCAGTCGGTAAGGAACTGTGAGGACTGATGACAGGACCAGCAGTAGTAGCCTGAGAGGTCTGAGTGTCGACATTCACTAAAGTATCACTTGACGGTATGTGAGACATAATGGCAAAGTAACACGAGAACAAATAAAGCAAAAATAATGAACAATAAAATGATATAAAATTCTAGAATTGAAATGAAAGGATATACAACTAATTCTGCAGAATAATTTCTAAATACACTGCAAGAGGAAGAAAAACTCAATTTAAAGGACTACTGACCAAAATAAAAAAAAATTTACATTGAAATATACAAGTAAAAATATTACTGGAGACTGAATTAAATTCAAAATGAGCTGTCTTTACTCTTGCTAATAAAAAAAAATTAATTAAATTTTTAAATCAATGTGAAAGTGTAAAATAAAATTATTAAATTGTTAACTGGGAAATTTTAAATATTTTCTAAGAATGCATAGACAAAATTAAATTATAAATCATAAAAATATCAATAAAAGAAAATAATTCACTGCAGAACAGTTCAACAAAATAATTCACTTCAGAACAAGTGCAACAAAATAAAGTGTAGAAACAATCACTGCAGTAATAAAGTGTCACTGGGAAAACTCAGGTAAAATAATGAATTAAAATATGAAGATCAAAAAAAAATAAACTGATTGAACACTTTAACTCTTAATTGTAAATTAGACAAAACAATTTACTCAAACAGAGTAAGAAAACACTTTACGTTAAAAGTAATTGAAATTGCATCAAGAGTGAATTTGTTCAAGAATTATAAAATATGAATAAAAACACAGGAACAAAACAGGGAATATAACACTTACAGTGACGGAGCACACTTCAAAAAAGTATTCTTACAACAAAATTTGCTGTGACTGATACAACAAAAATTTGCTGTGACTGATACAACAAAAATTTGCTGTGACTGATACGACAAAAATTTGCTGGCAAAAATAATGGTACACAGTCTGCGAAAAAATTAGAGGAATGAGACACTGTTGGCATACGAAAAAAAATGACACATATAGAAATAAATGGAAAATTTGGTATACTGGGGAAAATATCACTGCATGAAATACAATGAGAATACAACGCTGAAAGAATACAATAAAAAACAAATGAATCACTTCACACAGGGTGACTGACTGGTACACTACACAATAATACTTACTAGAGACAGGAGTAGCATAAAGAAAAACACAGAATAAAAATATAAGATAAGTGAAAACACTGAAAAATATTGTAAAAATACTGAGTCAAAGAATACTGCGTTTACACTGAAAAACACAAGGTTTAGAGTACACAAGCAAATTTACTATAAATGTCTCACACACGCAAATGTCTTTAAATGCAAGAAAAATGTCTCAAGAAAATTATCACTGAAGTCGGGAGTAGAAGACGGGCGGTGAGTACTGGTGATGGGGCGAAGATATTGTCCTGTAGGCTGGCGGTATTTCCTCTTCCACTCGCACTGTTGTCGTGAAGAATGTGCTTTCTAGGCGAACTCACATAACTGGCTTTATCTCGTTGGCACCAGCTACAATCTCTTGACCAATTATGTGAGCCAAAACAGTACTAGGACCCGGTACAAGGGTGCAAACAACCACAGGTAGATGAGTGGATGGCTGGTGGTGGTGGATGGTGGGTGTGACTCTCGCTGGGGTACTGCCGCGCACCCCGGGTGGTGGGAGAGAGAGTGGTGGGGGGGGGACGCTGGGGGTCTGCCGCGCACCCCACTCACCCACGAAGATGGCTTAACCCACTCTATGCCACAGGAATGGTGAAAACCACTCTTAGCATCCAACAGGGAGCACAAAGCGATATAAACAATACCTCAGAGGAGCTTGGCTTACTTCTTACTGCGTGGCTTACTTCTCTCTCTCAGCTGGGTTAGAAGCTGGGTTGGCTGGCTGGCTTACCCCACGAGAATGGATGACTGGAAGACGTGTAACGATGCACAAAGCACGGAGGAGCAGTTGGATGACAGGAGACAGGCTGGATGATAGGCTGACTGGCGTTCACTTCCACAGTCTGGCTTACTGACTGGCTTAATTGCAAATCCGGGTCAACCCCTCGGAGATTGAAGCAATTAGCACACGAACTAAGCCAGGAAGCTTGAAACGGCTGCAACAGGCTTGCAGGCAATAGGTTTGAGGGGAGTAGCTGCTGCTGGAGGGTGTGAGGGGAGGGCATTCACCTTTGACCCTGCCGGCTACTCACAACAGTCTTCAAACGCCTTGAATTACCCTTAAAAACGTAAATCCACGCATCCCACCGCTGCCACCATTTATCATGTGGGAGTTCGATACGTGGATTAGGGTAGAAATACTCACGTAGGCTGTTATACGTATAATTACTGATATGTGGACAGAGCCCGCAGCCGATTACCTATCTCCTTGGATACACTCGTAAAACTGACCAGGCGGCTGGCCAGTACCCCGTAGTGGGTGTTTTGAAATAGTGTCAGCTCAGCACAATATGAACGACCGTGACTCAAGACGGTTGGTCGTTGAGTCAACGGACAGGTTACTGGTAACTGGTTACTGGTAACTGGTTACTACTACTGAGAGTGTGTGGTGTTGAGCACCGCCTGGTGTGTGGTGTGAGCACCGTCTGGTGTGTGGTGTGAGCACCGCCTGGTGTTTGGTGTGAGCACCGCCTGGTGTGTGGTGTGAGCTCCGCCTCGTGTGTGGTGTGAGTACCACCTGGTGTGTGGTGTGAGCACCGTCTGGTGTGTGAGTACCACCTGGTGTGTGGTGTGAGCACCGCCTGGTGTGTGGTGCTGAGCACCGCCTGGTGTGTGGTGCTGAACACCGCCTGGTGTGTGGTGTGAGCACCGCCTGGTGTGTGGTGTGAGCACCGCCTGGTGTGTGGTGTGAGCACCGCCTGGTGTGTGGTGTTGAGCACCGCCTGGTGTGTGGTGTGAGCACCGCCTGGTGTGTGGTGTGAGCACCGCCTGGTGTGTGGTGTGAGCACCACCTGGTGTGTGGTGTGAGCACCGCCTGGTGTGTGGTGCTGAGCACCGCCTGGTGTGTGGTGCTGAGCACCGCCTGGTGCGTGGTGCTGAACACCGCTTGGTGTGTGGTGTGAGCACCGCCTGGTGTGTGGTGCTGAGCACCGCCTGGTGTGTGGCGTGAGATCCGCCTGGTGTGTGGTGCTGAGCACCGCCTGGTGAGTGGTGTGAGCACCGCCTGGTGTGTGGTGTGAGCACCGTCTGGTGTGTGGTGCTAAGCACCTCCTGTGTGGTGTGAGCACCGCCTGGTGTGTGATGTGAGCACCACCTTGTGTGTGGTGTGAGCACCATCTGGTGTGTGGTGTGAGCACCGCCTGGTGTGTGGTGCTGAACACCGCCTGGTGTGTGGTGTAAGCAACGCCTGGTGTGTGGTGCTGAGCACCGCCTGGTGTGTGGTGTGAGCACCGCCTGGTGTGTGGTGTGAGCACCGCCTGGTGTGTGGTGTTGAGCGCCGCCAGGTGTTTGGTGTTGAGCGCCGCCTGGTGTGTGGTGTTAAGCGCCGCCTGGTGTGTGGTGTTAAGCGCCGCCTGGTGTGAGGTGTTAAGCCCCGCCTGGTGTGTGGTGTTAAGCCCCGCCTGGTGTGTGGTGTGAGCACCATCTGGTGTGTGGTGTGAGCACCGCCTGGTGTGTGGTGTTAAGCGCCGCCTGGTGTGTGGTGTTAAGCCCCGCCTGGTGTGTGGTGTTAAGCCCCGCCTGGTGTGTGGTGCTGAGCACCGCCTGGTGTGTGGTGTTAAGCCCCGCCTGGTGTGTGGTGTTGAGCACCGCCTGGTGTGTGGTGTTAAGCCCCGCCTGGTGTGTGGTGCTGAGCACTGCCTGGTGTGTGGTGTTAAGCCCCGCCTGGTGTGTGGTGTTAAGCCCCGCCTGGTGTGTGGTGTTAAGCCCCGCCTGGTGTGTGGTGTTAAGCCCCGCCTGGTGTGTGGTGTTAAGCCCCGCCTGGTGTGTGGTGTTAAGCCCCGCCTGGTGTGTGGTGTTAAGCACCGCCTGGTGTGTGGTGTTAAGCCCCGCCTGGTGTGTGGTGTTAAGCCCCGCCTGGTGTGTGGTGTTAAGCCCCGCCTGGTGTGTGGTGTTAAGCCCCGCCTGGTGTGAGCACCAGGTGACAGCCACCAGGTCTCGCCTCTCTGCATGTCATCTACAAGGTAACTACCAGTTAGGATTTTAATTGAGTCATTAAGCAGTGGTAATTGTCCTTGGGCGGAAGTGATAATGGCGGCGAAGCAGATGTGTGAGTGTGTGCACTCACCTAATTGGTTGCAGGGGTCGATTCACAGCTCCTGGCCCCGCCTCTTCGCTAGTCGCTGCTAGATCCACTCCCTGGTTCAAGAAGAGCCTTATCGTGTGTGTGGGGAGGATAGGGGGGTTGTGTGTGTGGTAATCAAGGACCCTACTGGGAAACAGAGTGGACAGAACAATCGCGGTCTGACATGCTATGACCCAGCCAGGCCACCAGCGTCCCGTGTGGGCTGTCTCTTGTTTTTTGGTTGGTAATGGCAGGTTTGGTGGTCGCCCCGGTAGTTAGGATATTGTTTTCTCCAGAGGGACACGCATGCCAGGAGGAGGAGGGGGGGAACAACCTTCTGGGTTTTGTCTTGCAAGATGTTCGCCGCTCCTTGGTTTAACGTGATCTTGTCCAAGAGTTACCGAGCTCGTCTTTGGGAAGACGGGAAGTGTGTGATCGGGAGAGGCGACGAAAACTGTCAACAACGAGCACATAGCAGAGAGAAACAACTTGATAATGGTGATAATTCCTTCTTAACAGTAGCGACTTTCGTTAGAGATATCACCGGATATCGCTCCCTACAAAGCCCTACACATAATTTCATTGTAAGATGTGCTGGGAGGAGTTTTACACAGTGGAAGCCAGCAGCGTCTGCCAGCAGTGTCTGCCAGCAGTGTCTGCCAGCAGTGTCTGCCAGCAGTGTCTGCCTGCAGTGTCTGCCTGCAGTGTCTACCAGCAGTGTCTGCCAGCATGTTAACCTTCTTAACCACAACGTCCATCACAAGCTCTCACCATCACTTACGAAGCTCCTCAGTTACATGAAATATTCTTGAATCAGAGTTCATCTCGTCCGGATCTAATTTCTGGATATCTCAGCGTCGGCGGAAGGCAGAATAAATCACTGCTCTCCCCTTAATACGTCTACGAAGTTAACATTCTTCCCAGCCAAACCCAACATTGGATAATGGATTGTGAAGGATCCAGCTGGCGAGCCAGCTGCTGATCCTGCTGCTACAGTCGTTCCAATAAATCTCCCATTTATAAAACAATTACTTTCCAGCCTACACATAAATAATATAATTTTGTTTTATATTCTCAATATTATAACTTTTGGTATTAAATATAGCATATAAATCAGATCACAACGTTTTAAAGACAGCTTTTAACTTTAATATGAGACGCATATGGCGCTGATCTGGTGGGCTGGTAAACCCTTTCTGAAATATCGCCTCATAAAACCCAGCCAAGAAATGTGGCAGAAATGCACCGCTTCAGCCGAATTTAATGAAGCTTGAGTCTAGACGGATATTACCGCCTGTCCTCGTGTAAATTTTCTGAATGGTATCTCGCACTTGCAACCATTTAAGTGGTCTCTATATTTTAAAAGCTCGCGTATTTCCCCCGTCAGTCTGACTCTAAGTGACATCCAGTGGCACAAAACAAGAGCATCAGGTCTGTATATATAATTATTACGAGATTGTCTAAAGTTACAGTATAATATTACCCAGGGTACCGCAGGCATTACTCCTCTGAACTGCAGCATTCTAGTCGCTGGAACAGAAAACTAGCCGCCCTGGGATCCTTATTGTCTTGATGAGTCTTTTGCCTAGCTCACTGTGATATATTTTGAAACAGTGGAAGAATGTTTCGTGACCTTTGGCCTAGATATATATATATATATATATATATATATATATATATATATATATATATATATATATATATATATATATATATATATATTGTACATGAATGGAAAATTTAGATGCATGCGCAACATCTGTTTATCTTTATAGATGAGGTAATCAGTCCCTCAGTCTTGGAGTTGGTGTGAAGAGCACCGTAGTCGTGAAGACTCTGGAGCACAGGCAAGAAGGCTGGTGCTTATATACTGTCGTCAGGTGAAAAGGGACGGGTAGCAGACGAGGGCAGATGCTACATAGGTGTAAATTTTTACATATCAGAGAACATAATTTACCTTTATAGTTATTGTCGGACAGGTTTTATAAAACAGAAGAGTAATAATACTTGTATTAGATGGTATTAGGTTGTATAAGAATGGTATACAATACCGACAAGATGAAAACTGAGACACATGTGTAACATCTGGGTAGCTTTATTGTAGACGTTTCGCCCTCCAGTGGCTTTATCAATACAGATTCTGGGATTCTTCTACTGTCTTCGAATTATGTCCTAGAATTTGTATTGATACAGCCACGGGATGGCGAAACGTCGACAATAAAGATAATTAGATGTTGCCCATGTGTCTCAGTTTTCTTCATATGTGACTCTGACTGTTGCTGTTGTTGCTGCTGCTGTTACTGCTGCTGTTACTGCTGTTGTTGTTGCTACTACTGTTATTGCTACTGCTGTTGTTGCTACTGCTGCTGTTACTGCTGCTGTTACTGCTGTTGTTGTTGCTACTACTGTTATTGCTACTGCTGTTGTTGCTACTGCTGCTGTTACTGCTGCTGTTACTGATTCTACTGCTGTTGCTACTGCTGTTGTTGTTGCTGCTCCTGTTGCCGTTGATGAACTACTGGATAACTGTTTGTGTCTAAGAGCTACATTCTCTAGATTCTAAGATTACTGTAAGATACAGATGAGACACATCTGCTATCCTTCTACTTATCTGGTTACATAATAAGACACATGTGCAACGCTGGTATTTACTTCCGAAACGTTTCACCTACACAGTAGGTTTCTTCAGTCGACAGCAGAAGGAGACTGGAGACAGCAGAAGCAATGGAGAGGTAAATAGTAATGTGGTCAGTCCCTCAGTCTTGTAGCAACTTTGCGGTGGTCAGTCCCTCAGTCTTATAGTAACTTTGCGGTGGTCAGTCCTTCAGTCTTATAGTAACTTTGCGGTGGTCAGTCCCTCAGTCTTGTAGCAACTTTGCGGTGGTCAGTCCCTCAGTCTTATAGTAACTTTGCGGTGGTCAGTCCCTCAGTCTTATAGCAACTTTGCGGTGGTCAGTCCCTCAGTCTTATAGTAACTTTGCGGTGGTCAGTCCCTCAGTCTTGTAGCAACTTTACGGTGGTCAGTCCTTCAGTCTTATAGCAACTTTGCGGTGGTCAGTCCCTCAGTCTTATAGCAACTTTGCGGTGGTCAGTCCCTCAGTCTTGTAGCAACTTTGCGGTGGTCAGTCCCTCAGTCTTATAGTAACTTTGCGGTGGTCAGTCCCTCAGTCTTATAGCAACTTTGCGGTGGTCAGTCCCTCACTCTTATAGTAACTTTGCGGTGGTCAGTCCCTCAGTCTTATAGCAACTTTGCGGTGGTCAGTCCCTCAGTCTTATAGTAACTTTGCGGTGGTCAGTCCCTCAGTCTTATAGCAACTTTGCGGTGGTCAGTCCCTCAGTCTTATAGCAACTTTGCGGTGGTCAGTCCCTCAGTCTTATAGCAACTTTGCAGTGGTCAGTCCCTCAGTCTTGTAGCAACTTTGCGGTGGTCAGTCCCTCAGTCTTGTAGCAACTTTGCGGTGGTCAGTCCTTCAGTCTTATAGCAACTTTGCGGTGGTCAGTCCCTCAGTCTTATAGCAACTTTGCGGTGGTCAGTCCCTCAGTCTTATAGCAACTTTGCGGTGGTCAGTCCCTCAGTCTTATAGCAACTTTGCGGTGGTCAGTCCCTCAGTCTTATAGCAACTTTGCGGTGGTCAGTCCCTCAGTCTTATAGCAACTTTGCGGTGGTCAGTCCCTCAGTCTTATAGCAACTTTGCGGTGGTCAGTCCCTCAGTCTTATAGCAACTTTGCGGTGGTCAGTCCCTCAGTCTTGAAGAGCGTCCAACTCCATGTCCCAGATTTTCACAATACCTGACAGCATAATGGAGAGAAAAAATATATGAATATTGTTTGAATAATAAAGTCTATATACCAGTATAAGACAACCATACTTTATTAAAACTGTCAGTAAAGTTATCTGCTAACATTACAGAGTTCCTGTACTGTATATACATGGTTAGGTGAGGTTCGTCAGGAAACAGGACAAGTGTTTCCTGACGCGGGTCTTAGATGATGACCCGCCGTTGAAGCTTTTTGGTCATCTGACCGAGGCCTTCCGCTGGCTTACCGATCCACCCCTTTAATTAAGAATTATGGTCATAGTTACAACCATTTTGTTAATTCGTATATACATCCAAAGTACTAATTAAATAATGACAATTTTGTTATTAAGCAGAGCAGAATTAAATATACGTAATAGTAATTAGATGAGATTAAAGCCAACACGGTGAGTTAGGCAGCATACAGGTCAGTAAATTAATTAAGCCTGGCCAGAGCCAGGCGTCTGTCTAAACAAATACCTGAAATTTGCGCGCGCAAGGCAGCGTCAGCTAAAGAACCAAAACAATGACCACGCCCACTCCTCATGTTGCCAGGGATCAGTTAGCACTTTGGGTAGGTCGGTAGGTAGGTAGGTAGTGAAGGATGTAGGTAGGTAGGGAAAGATGTAAGTAAACAGGGAAGGATGTAGGTAGGTAGGTACGTAGCTAGGGAAGGATGTAGGTAGGTAAGTAGGTAGGTCTCACCTTGAAACACCTGCCTCGCGGTTAATAGTAATATACATTTGTCCTGTTTCCTGACGAGCCTTACTTAAGTAGTCATGCCCAACACTTTGCTAATAATTATTGAATTACCGATAATATGTTATGGTAAATGGGCAAATGTACAACTAATGCGATATTTTATAGTGGCAACGTTTCGCTTTCCAGGAGTTTTGTCAGGTTCCTGAAGAGCGAAACGTTGCCACAATAAAATGTCGCATTAGTTACATTTGTTGGTACTAAGACACTCAATTCATGTTAACATGACTCTCAAGATATGTTAACATGAAGACTCTCAAGACATGTTAACATGACTCTCAAGATATGTTAACATGAAGACTCTCAAGACATGTTAACATGACTCTCAAGATATGTTAACATGAAGACTCTCAAGACATGTTAACATGACTCTCAAGATATGTTAACATGAAGACTCTCAAGACATCTTAACATAAAGACTCTCAAAACAGCACAAGACTAGTACGAAGACTTGTTAGCATCAGTGAGGATAACGTTCAAAACGAGAGATGCCAAGCCAATGATGATCCTTTTCAAATCACTTGTTCTCTCTAGGCTGGAATACTGCTGTACATTAACATCTCCATTCAAAGCAGGTGAAATTGCAGATCTAGAGAGTGTACAGAGATCCTTTACTGCACGTATAAGTTCTGTCAAGCACCTTAACTACTGGGAACGCTTGGAAGCACTTGACTTGTACTCGTTGGAACGCAGGAGGGAGAGATATATCATAATCTACACTTGGAAAATCCTGGAAGGAATGGTCCCAAATCTGCACACAGAAATCACTCCCTACGAAAGTAAAAGACTGGGCAGGCGATGCAAAATGCCCCCAATAAAAAGTAGGGGCGCCATTGGTACACTAAGGGAAAACACCATAAGTGTCCGGGGCCCAAGACTGTTCAACAGCCTCCCATCAAGCATTAGGGGAATTGCCAATAAGCCCCTGGCTGCCTTCAAGAGAGAGCTGGACAGATACCTAAAGTCAGTGCCGGATCAGCCGGGCTGTGGCTCGTACGTTGGACTGCGTGCGGCCAGCAGTAACAGCCTAGTTGATCAGGTCCTGATCCATCGGGAGGCCTGGTCATGGACCGGGCCGCGGGGGCGTTGATCCCCGGAATAACCTCCAGGTAACCTCCAGGTAACCAGCGGCAACACACTGCATTACTGTCCAGCTTTGCAAGATGCAGCGGCAACACACTGCATTACTGTCCAGCTTTGCAAGATGCAGCGGCAACACACTGCATTACTGTCCAGCTTTGCAAGATGCAGCGACAACACACTGCATTACTGTCCAGCTTTGCAAGATGCAGCGACAACACACTGCATTACTGTCCAGCTTTGCAAGATGCAGCGGCAACACACTGCATTACTGTCCAGCTTTGCAAGATGCAGCGACAACACACTGCATTACTGTCCAGCTTTGCAAGATGCAGCGACAACACACTGCATTACTGTCCAGCTTTGCAAGGTGCAGCGACAACACACTGCATTACTGTCCAGCTTTGCAAGATGCAGCGACAACACACTGCATTACTGTCCAGCTTTGCAAGATGCAGCGACAACACACTGCATTACTGTCCAGCTTTGCAAGATGCAGCGACAACACACTGCATTACTGTCCAGCTTTGCAAGGTGCAGCGACAACACACTGCATTACTGTCCAGCTTTGCAAGATGCAGCGACAACACACTGCATTACTGTCCAGCTTTGCAAGATGCAGCGACAACACACTGCATTACTGTCCAGCTTTGCAAGATGCAGCGACAACACACTGCATTACTGTCCAGCTTTGCAAGATGCAGCGGCAACACACTGCATTACTGTCCAGCTTTGCAAGATGCAGCGGCAACACACTGCATTACTGTCCAGCTTTGCAAGATGCAGCGACAACACACTGCACTACTGTCCAGCTTTGCAAGATGCAGCGGCAACACACTGCATTACTGTCCAGCTTTGCAAGATGCAGCGGCAACACACTGCATTACTGTCCAGCTTTGCAAGATGCAGCGACAACACACTGCATTACTGTCCAGCTTTGCAAGATGCAGCGACAACACACTGCATTACTGTCCAGCTTTGGAAGATGCAGCGGCAACACACTGCATTACTGTCCAGCTTTGCAAGATGCAGCGGCAACACACTGCATTACTGTCCAGCTTTGCAAGATGCAGCGACAACACACTGCATTACTGTCC
Source organism: Cherax quadricarinatus (assembly GCF_038502225.1). Lineage (NCBI taxonomy): Eukaryota > Metazoa > Arthropoda > Malacostraca > Decapoda > Parastacidae > Cherax > Cherax quadricarinatus. Next base: position 17,013 of record NW_027197456.1, read on the forward strand.
AGCTTTGCAAGATGCAGCGACAACACACTGCATTACTGTCCAGCTTTGGAAGATGCAGCGGCAACACACTGCATTACTGTCCAGCTTTGCAAGATGCACTGCAATATCACCGAGTGTTGTCAACATTCCTCGCTTCATCATTACTGTTAATTCGTTGACTCGCGGGGAACGCGAGATAATGTAAGTGAAAGTCGTACATATTTTTGTACCAGTCGTTAAGGTTAATATTTTAGTTATTCAATTGGCCATAATCTCAACATTACAACTCTATTGCCAAACACCTGTAATTTTCTGCATTGGAGCCAAAAATTTTTAACTTGAGCCGATTGGTACCCATCCTTCCCTGAGAAAATAACGCCCACACCAGTGACGTCTATCTCATGTATTTTTTTTTATCTCTGCATTACCTGCTGAAGAGGGACTCATTTGTAAGTCGAAATATGGAGTTTGCATTTCATATGTCGTAAATGCTGTCTTCTCGTTAATTTATACGTCAGATTGATCCTTATTGATTACACTACAGCCATGAAGGCGTGATAAGTAGTGTAATGGCAACTGTTATATGTTCAGTAATAACTTCCGGGTTACATACAACAGTAGTTATGAACATTTATTAAGAACTTATAGTATGGTTTGTTCTTAACACAACGAATATGTTAAAACATTCTTGGTTGTAGTGGTAGTGTTTCGATCACCCAGGTGATGTTTCACCTCTTATTTCTTTGCCCTTTCATCACACAACACTCCCAGCTCATCACTCTTCCCCAAGAGCTCACCACACTCCTCTCACCCCTCATAACATCTTCCCCACCCCTCATAACATTCCCCCCACCCCTCATACAACACCGCTATCCCCAATCTTTCTCCTTGGGTGAGTCTTGGGTGAGTGTTCACCATGGTTGCTATTCAGCCAGTTGGGATCTTCCCTGAGCAACCCGGGTGCAGGAACATAAGAAAGAAGGAACACTGCAGCAGGCCTACTGACCCCTGTGAAGCAGGTCCATTTTTTCCCCCCGGATTAGCCTAATGACCCACCTAGTCAGGTCACGTCCACTTAAGGAGCACGGCATCCGACCTAGTAGCACAAGCTAGTTAGGTCCAACTCACACCCACCCACACCCACTCATGTATTTATCTAACCTATTTTTAAAACTACACAACGTTTTAGCCTCTATAACTGTACTCGGGAGTTTGTTCCACTCATCCACAACTCTATTACCAAACCAGTGCTTTCCTATATCCTTCCTGAATCTGAATTTTTCCAACTTGAAACCATTGCTGCGAGTCCTGTCTTGGCTGGAAATTTTCAGCACGCTATTTACATCCCCTTTATTTATTCCTGTTTTCCATTTATACACCTCGATCATATCCCCCCCTAATTCTACGCCTTTCGAGAGAGTGCAGATTCAGGGCCCTCAGTCTATCCTCATAGGGAAGATTTCTGATACATGGGATCAACTTTGTCATCCTCCTCTGTACGTTTTCCAGTGCATTTATATCCATTCTGTAATACGGTGACCAGAACTGTGCAGCATAATCTAAATGAGGCCTAACCAAGGATATATAGAGTTGAAGAACAACCTGAGGACTTCTATTATTTATACTTCTAGATATGAAGCCAAGGATTCTGTTAGCTATATTGCGAACAGTACTGCACTGTTGTCTTGGTTTTAGATTACTGCTAACCAGAACTCCTAAATCCTTTTTGCAATCAGTAGAATTAAGATCTACATTATTTAGCTTATTTGTGGCATGGTTATTTTCCTGTCCAACATTTAGAACTTTGCATTTGTCTATATTAAACTGCATCTGCCACTTCTCCGACCATTGCATCAGTCTATTCAAATCATCCTGGAGTGCTCTAGTGTCCTCATTAGAATGAATTGGACGGCCTATTTTGGTGTCATCAGCAAATTTGCTTATGTCGCTATTTATTCCCTCATCTATGTCGTTTATGTAAATTGTGAACAACAACGGGCCCAACACTGACCCCTGCGGAACACCGCTTGTGACGTGCCCCCATTCTGATTTCTCCCCATTTATGCAAACTCTCTGCTGCCTATTTGTCAGCCATGCCTCTACCCAGGAAAAAATTTCTCCTATTCCGTGTGCCTTAAGTTTCCTCAATAGCCTCTGATGTGGAACTCTATCGAAAGCCTTACTGAAGTCCATATACACAATATCATATTCATTACCATGATCTACCTCCTCAAACACCTTAGTGAAAAAAGTTAGTAAATTCGTAAGACAGGAACGCCCCTTTGTAAAACCGTGTTGAGATTCATTAATCAATTTATGCCTATCAAGATGGCTACGAATTGCTTCGGCAATTATTGATTCCATAAATTTTCCCACTATGGAGGTAAGGCTTATTGGTCTATAGTTCGAAGCTAAGGACCTGTCACCTGCCTTGTAAATAGGTATTACATTTGCCATTTTCCACTTATCAGGCACTATGCCAGTTTGTAGTGATATGTTGAAAAGATTAGCCAAAGGTATGCTAAGTTCCTCTTTACATTCCTTTAACACCCTTGCAAACAGTTCATCAGGGCCTGGGGATTTGTTAGGTTTTAGTTTCTCTGTTTGTCTGAGGACCATGTCACTAGTTACCGAAGTCGTGCATAGTTCATTATCGTCCTGTTCTACATAATCTATTTCAGGAATTTCGGTAATATTTTCCTGGGTAAAAACTGAGAGGAAGTAGGTATTGAAAATTTCACACATATCCTTATCACTGTCAGTGATCTGACCAGAGTTACTCTTAAGTGGGCCTATCTTGTCCCTAATCTTACTTCTGTATACCTGAAAGAACCCTTTTGGGTTAGTCTTCGAATCCCTTGCGACCTTAGCCTCATAATCCCTTTTTGCTTTTCTTATTCCTTTTTTTTTTATTTCTCTCTTTAATTGAATATATTGATTTCTTAACTGCCCATCCCCTCTTTTGATACGCCTATATATGCCTCTCTTTTGACCAATGAGATGTTTTAATCTATTGTTCATCCATTTGGGATCATTTTTGTTAGATCTAATTTCCCTACTCGGAACAAAAGTTGTCTGGGCAGCTAGAACTATGCTCTGAAAAACGTCATATTGGCAACCAAGATCACCTACCTGACCCATAGTCAGGTCATCCCAATTTAGCCCACCCAGGTAATTTTTCAGTCCCATGAAATCGGCCAAGCGAAAGTCTGGGACAGAGATTTGATTGCAGTTATCTGGGTAATTCCATGATATATTGAAACTAAGTGATTTGTGATCACTTTCCCCAAGCTCATCATTAACCTCAAGATTATTAATTAGTGATTCTTTGTTGGCAAGAACCAAGTCAAGCAGATTGTTTCCTCTAGTTGGTTCTGTCACAAACTGTTCTAAAAAGCAATCCTGAACCGTATCAAGAAAGTCACTAGACTCAAGATTTCCTGTCATATTGTTCCAATCAATTTGTCTAAAGTTAAAATCTCCCATTAACACAACATTTTCATATCTAGATGCCTTATGAATTTCGTCCCATAACAGCTTACTGCACTCCCTATCAAGGTTTGGGGGCCTATAAATCACACCCAAAATTAATTTGTCACGTCCCTCGAGAAACTGTAGCCAAACAGATTCTGTGTTCGATGTTTCTAATCTTATATCATGTCTAAGACAACAATTTAAATTATCTCTGACATACATCGCCACTCCACCACCCTTCCTGTTGACCCTATCAGTGTGGAATAGTTTATAACCCTGTATGTTGCATTCAGAAGGCATTTCTCTATCTTTCAGGTTGAACCAGGTCTCTGTTATAGCAATAATACATATCTCTATTACCTACACTTGCAAGTAATCTTAGCTCATCTATCTCATTTCTTCGACTCCTACTATTTGTATAGTAAACCTTAAGGGAGCTAGTCACTCGTTGCTCTCTACTATCACTCTTTGTTTGTTGATCAATTGCTTTGCCATTACTAGCAACTTTATTTTGAATATTGTCTTTTAAACATATCCCTGAGGTATCCCGGTAATAGCTACTGTTTTTAACCCTAATGCTACAGCCTGATTGTTTCCCACAAACACCCATACACTGCCCCCAGCAGCGTTCACCAGTTGCTGCTACCCCTCACACACGTATCAGGTTCTGGAAAACTTGTTAAACTCTTGTAGTGTGTGTGTTCTATGTGTACTGTGTGTGTACTCACCTATTTGTGGTTGCAGGGGTCGAGTCTTAGCTCCTGGCCCCGCCTCTTCACCGGTTGCTACTGGGCCCTCTCTCTCCCCGCTCCATGAGCTTTATCAAACCTCGTCTTAAAACTGTGTATGGTTCCTGCCTCCACTACGTCATTTTCTAGGCTATTCCACTGCCTTACAACTCTATGACTGAAGAAATACTTCCTAATATCTCTCTGACTCATTTGTGTCTTCAACTTCCAATTGTGGCCTCTTGTTTCTGTGTCCCCTCCCTGGAACATCCTGTCTTTGTCCACCTTGTCTATTCCACGCAGTATTTTATATGTCGTTATCATGTCTCCCCTGACCCTCCTGTCCTCCAGTGTCGTCAGGCCGATTTCCCTTAATCTTTCTTCATAGGACATTCCCCTTAGCTCTGGAACTAACCTTGTCGCAAACCTTTGTACTTTCTCTAGTTTCTTGACGTGCTTTATCAAGTGCGGGTTCCAAACAGGTGCTGCATACTCCAGTATGGGCCTGACATACACGGTGTACAGTGTCTTGAACGATTCCTTACTAAGGTATCGGAATGCTGTTCTCAGGTTTGCCAGGCGCCCATATGCTGCAGCAGTTATCTGATTGATGTGTGCTTCCGGAGACATGCTCGGTGTTATACTCACCCCAAGATCTTTCTCCTTGAGTGAGGTTTGCAGTCTTTGGCCACCTAGCCTATACTCTGTCTGTGGTCTTCTGTGCCCTTCCCCTATCTTCATGACTTTGCATTTGGCAGGATTAAATTCGAGAAGCCATTTGCTGGACCAGGTGTCCAGTCTGTCCAGGTCTCTTTGAAGTCCTGCCTGGTCCTCATCAGATTTAATTCTCCTCATTAACTTCACATCATCTGCAAACAGGGACACTTCTGAGTCTAACCCTTCCATCATGTCGTTCACATATACCAAAAATAGCACTGGTCCTAGGACCGACCCCTGTGGGACCCCGCTCGTCACAGGTGCCCACTGTGATACATCATTACGTACCATGACTCGTTGTTGCCTCCCTGTCAGGTATTCTCTGATCCATTGCAGTGCCCTTCCTGTTATATGCGCCTGATGCTCTAGCTTCTGCACTAATCTCTTGTGAGGAACTGTGTCAAAGGCCTTCTTGCAGTCCAAGAAGATGCAATCAACCCACCCCTCTCTCTCGTGTCTTACTTCTGTTATTTTATCATAAAACTCCAGAAGGTTTGTGACACAGGATTTGCCTTCCATGAATCCGTGCTGGTTGGCATTTATACTCTTGTTCCGTTCCAGGTGCTCCACCACTCTCCTCCTGATAATCTTCTCCATAACTTTGCATACTATACACGTCAATGACACAGGTCTATAGTTTAGTGCCTCTTTTCTGTCTCCTTTTTTAAAAATGGGAACTACATTTGCCGTCTTCCATACCTCAGGTAGTTGCCCAGTTTCCAGGGACGTGTTGAAGATTGTGGTAAGTGGCACGCACAACATATCTGCTCCCTCTCTAAGGACCCACGGGGAGATGTTGTCCGGTCCCATTGCCTTTGAGGTATCGATGTCCCTTAGCAGTTTCTTCACCTCCTCCTCATCTGTATGTATGTCGTCCAACACTTGTTGGTGTATTCCTTGCTGGTGTCCCCATCTGGTCTGTCCCCCCAGAGTCCTTCCTGTCTCTACTGTAAATACTTCCTTAAATCTCGTGTTGAGCTCCTCACATATCTCTTGATCGTTTCTTGTGAGTTCTCCACCTTCTTTCCTCAGCCTTATCACCTGGTCCTTGACTGTTGTCTTCCTCCTAATGTGGCTATAAAGCAGTTTCGGGTCAGATTTGACTTTCGATGCTATGTCGTTTTCATACTGTCGCTGGGCCTCCCTCCTTATCTGTGCATACTCGTTTCTGGCTCTTCTACTAATCTCCTTGTTTTCCTTGGTCCTATGCCTCCTGTACCTTTTCCATTCTCTGTTGCACTTAGTTTTTGCCTCCCTACACCTTCGGGTAAACCAAGGACTCGTTTTGGTCTTCCTATTATTTCTGTTTCCCTTGGGAACAAAACTTTCCTCTGCCTCCTTGCACTTTGTTGCCACATATTCCATCATCTCGTTTACTGATTTTCCTACCATTTCTCTGTCCCACTGAACCTCCTGCAGGAAGTTTCTCATACCTGTGTAGTCCCCCCTTTTATAGTTTGGCCTGTCCCCTTCAGTTCCTGTTACCTTCTCCACTTGTAACTCTACTATATAATCAAAACTCAGAACCACGTGATCGCTAGCTCCAAGGGGCCTCTCGTAAGTGATGTCTTCAATGTGTGTGTGTGTGTGTGTGTGTGTGTGTGTGTGTGTGTGTGTGTGTGTGTGTGTGTGTGTGTGTGTGTGTGTGTGTGTGTGTGTATAATCATTCCACTGTCCTATGCACAGTGAAAATGCTATTTCAAACTTTGCTAGATGTGTTATATGTGTGGTGTCAGTGTTGCGTGTAGCAGTTTGTGTGTCAGTATAATGAGTGAGGGTCGTGTGGTGTCAGTGTTGCGTGTAGCAGTGTGTGTGTCAGTATAATGAGTGAGGGTCGTGTGGTGTCAGTATAATGAGTGAGGGTCGTGTGGTGTCAGTATAATGAGTGAGGGTCGTGTGGTGTCAGTATAATGAGTGAGGGTCGTGTGGTCTAGTATGACATATTAACTGTAGCTTCATCCTGCTTCCCACACTGCTTCTCTTTCAGGAAGTCTCTCCCCAACACCTCCTGGAAACCCTCCTTATATCCTCCTGTCCTGTCCCTCGCTTCATCACACATCCTGTGGGTATCTTGCCATGCCACACCTCGCATCCCACACTTCCATTTTTAAGAGTTATGTGCACTATGTTTGATACAAGAATCATTCCTCAGTAAGCCATGTGTGTCCTAAGTGGCTACTAGAAGGCCGGGAACAAGAGGATTGTAACCTTTTCTCCTGTATCAATTACTAAATATAAAAGGTTTACTTCCGTCTCGGGTCACCTGCCTCGGTGGGAGACGACCGGTATATTAAAAAAATTAATGCACGCGACTTAGTGATTAGTCAGTGTGTGTGTGTGTGTGTGTGTGTGTGTGTGTGTGTGTGTGTGTGTGTGTGTGTGTGTGTGTGTGTGTGTGTGTGTGTGTGTGTACTCACCTAATTGTGGTTGCAGGGGTCGAGACTCAGCTCCTGGCCCGTCCTCTTCACTGAGAGCTACTAGGTCCTCTCTCTCCCTGCTCCATGAAAGTGCTCCATGGAAGCACTTGACTTGTACTCATTGGAACGCAGGAAGGAGAGATATATCATAATCTACACTTGGAAAATCTTGGAAGGAATGGTCCCAAATCTGCACACAGAAATCACTCCCTACGAAAGTAAAAGACTGGGCAGGCGATGCAAAATGCCCCCAATTAAAAGTAGGGGCGCCATTGGTACACTAAGGTAAAACACCATAAGTGTCCGGGGCCCAAGACTGTTCAACAGCCTCCCATCAAGCATTAGGGGAATTGCCAATAAACCCCTGGCTGCCTTCAAGAGAGAGGTGGACAGATACCTAAAGTCAGTGCCGGATCAGCCGGGCTGTGACTCGTACGTTGGACTGCGCACGGCCAGCAGTAACATCCTGGTTGATCAGGCCCTGATCCATCGGGAGGCCTGGTCATGGACCGGGCCGCGGGGGCGTTGATCCCCGGAATAACCTCCAGGTAACCTCCAGGTATCATACCTCATCGTAAAGCTATGTGTGTGTGTGTGTGTGTGTTCACTGGTACTCATCTGGCAATTTAACTATTATATCCGCGGACTGACGTGCAGCTTCCTGGTGAAAACATTCCACCCAAAATAGCAAGGTCCTCAGTTCAATTCCCTGGCAAGGAGAAACATGTAGGGTCGAGTTTCCGTGCACTTCTGACCTCCTGACCCCACCCATCTTCCAGGAAAAAAAATGTGCTGGAACGTCATTTTATCTGTAAGTCAACACATTAATCCTGTGTAAGAAACTGGGATACCTGCTGGAAGTACCACTTTGTCGGGTATAAGGTATCCCTGAACTCCAATGGAAATAAGTCACTTTGACTTTTTTATTATTATGTTAGGAAATTTACACATATGTTAAGCTATGCATGATAATTGTAGTTATGTGTAGATTAAACGGTTGCCAACTACGACCTGTGACCCAGTACTGTGTACCAGCCACCTTCCACCACACTGGTAATATACCCAGTACTGTGTACCAGCCACCTTCCACCACACTGGTGATATACCCAGTACTGTGTACCAGCCACCTTCCACCACACTGGTAATATACCCAGTACTGTGTACCAGCCACCTTCCACCACACTGGTGATATACCCAGTACTGTGTACCAGCCACCTTCCACCACACTGGTAATATACCCAGTACTGTGTACCAGCCACCTTCCACCACACTGGTAATATACCCAGTACTGTGTACCAGCCACCTTCCACCACACTGGTAATATACCCAGTACTGTGTACCAGCCACCTTCCACCACACTGGTGATATACCCAGTACTGTGTACCAGCCACCTTCCACCACACTGGTAATATACCCAGTACTGTGTACCAGCCACCTTCCACCACACTGGTAATATACCCAGTACTGTGTACCAGCCACCTTCCACCACACTGGTGATATACCCAGTACTGTGTACCAGCCACCTTCCACCACACTGGTAATATACCCAGTACTGTGTACCAGCCACCTTCCACCACACTGGTAATATACCCAGTACTGTGTACCAGCCACCTTCCACCACACTGGTAATATACCCAGTACTGTGTACCAGCCACCTTCCACCACACTGGTAATATACCCAGTACTGTGTACCAGCCACCTTCCACCACACTGGTAATATACCCAGTACTGTGTACCAGCCACCTTCCACCACACTGGTAATATACCCAGTACTGTGTACCAGCCACCTTCCACCACACTGGTAATATACCCAGTACTGTGTACCAGCCACCTTCCACCACACTGGTAATATACCCAGTACTGTGTACCAGCCACCTTCCACCACACTGGTAATATACATGTACAAGACTCACCTGTTTTACGTCTCAGTCTGTCCATATTGTATACTGTTTTAATATTCATTCTAGTATTCTCTCTCTCTCTGCCACCTTCACTATCCCACCCACTCTGCCACCTTCACTATCCCACCCACTCTGCCACCTTCACTATCCCACCCACTCTGCCACCTTCACTATCCCACCCACTCTGCCACCTTCACTATCCCACCCACTCTGCCACCTTCACTATCCCACCCACTCTGCCACCTTCACTATCCCACCCACTCTGCCACCTTCACTATCCCACCCACTCTGCCACCTTCACTATCCCACCCACTGTGCCACCTTCACTATCCCACCCACTCTGCCACCTTCACTATCCCACCCACTCTGCCACCTTCACTATCCCACCCACTCTGCCACCATCTCTATCCCACCCTCTCTGCCACCTTCACTATCCCACCCACTCTGCCACCTTCACTATCCCACCCACTCTGTCACCTTCATTATCCCACTCACTCTGCCACCTTCACTATCCCACCCACTCTGCCACCTTCACTATCCCACCCACTCTGCCACCTTCACTATCCCACCCACTCTGCCACCCTCACTACCCCACCCACTTTCTGCCACCCTCACTATCCCACCCACTCTCTGCCACCCTCACTATCCCACCCACTCTGCCACCCTCACTATCCCACCCACTCTGCCACCCTCACTATCCCACCCACCCTCTGCCACCCTCACTATCCCACCCACTCTCTGCCACCCTCACTATCCCACCCATTCTGCCACCCTCACTATCCCACCCACTCTGTCGCCCTCACTATCCCACCCACTCTGCCACCCTCACTATCCGACCCACCCTCTGCCACCCTCACTATCCCACCCACTCTCTGCCACCCTCACTATCCCACTCACTCTGCCATCCTCACTATCCCACCCACTCTGCCACCCTCACTATACCACCCACCCTCTGCCACCCTCACTATCCCACCCACTCTGCCACCTTCACTATCCCACCCACTCTGCCACCCTCACTATCCCACCCACTCTGTCACCCTCACTATCCCACCTACTCTGCTACCCTCACTATCCCACCCACTCTCTGCCACCTTCACTATCCCACCCACTCTGCCACCCTCACTATCCCACCCACCCTCTGCCACCCTCACTATCCCACCCACTCTCTGCCACCCTCACTATCCCACCCACTCTGCCATCCTCACTATCCCACCCACTCTGCCACCCTCACTATCCCACCCACTCTCTGCCACCCTCACTATCCCACCCACACTGCCACCTTCACTATCCCACCCACTCTGCCACCCTCACTATCCCACCCACTCTGCCACCTTCACTATCCCACCCACTCTGCCACCCTCACTATCCCACCCACTCTCTGCCACCTTCACTATCCCACCCACTCTGCCACCCTCACTATCCCACCCACTCTGCCACCTTCACTATCCCACCCACTCTGCCACCGTCACTATCCCACCCACTTTCTGCCACCGTCACTATCCCACCCACTCTGCCACCCTCACTATCCCACCCACTCTCTGCCACCCTCACTATCCCACCCACTCTCTTCCACCCTCACTATCCCACCCACTCTCTGCCACCCTCACTATCCCACCCACCCTCTGCCACCCTCACTATCCCACCCACTCTCTGCCACCTTCACTATCCCATCCACTCTGCCACCCTCACTATCCCACCCACTCTGCCACTCTCACTATCCCACCCACTCTGCCACCCTCACTATCCCACCTACTCTCTGCCACTCTCACTATCCCACCCACTCTGCCACCCTCACTATCCCACCCACTCTCTGCCACCCTCACTATCCCACCCACTCTCTGCCACCCTCACTATCCCACCCACTCTGCCACCCTCACTATCCCACCCACTCTGCCACCCTCACTATCCCACCCACTCTGCCACCCTCACTATCCCACCCACTCTGCCACTCTCACTATCCCACCCACTCTGTCACCCTCACTATCCCACACATTCTGCCACCCTCACTATCCCACCCACTCTGCCACCCTCACTATCCCACCCACTCTGCCACCCTCACTATCCCACCCACTCAGCCACCCTCACTATCCCACCCACTCTTCCACCCTTACTATCCCACCCACTCTGTCACCCTCACTATCCCACCCACTCTGCCACCCTCACTATCCCACCCACTCTGCCACCCTCACTATCCCACCCACTCTGCCACCCTCACTATCCCACCTACTCTCTGTCACCCTCACTATCCCACCCACTCTCTTCCACCCTCACTATCCCACCCACTCTCTGCCACCCTCACTATCCCACCCACACTCGGCCACCCTCACTATCTCACCCCCTCTCTGCCCCCCTCACTATCCCACCCACTCTGCCACCCTCACTATCCCACCCACTCTGCCACTCTCACTATCCCACCCACTCTGCCACTCTCACTATCCCACCAACTCTCTGCCACCCTCACTATCCCACCCACTCTGCCACCCTCACTATCCCCCCCACTCTCTGCCACCCTCACTATCCCAACCACACTCTGCCACCCTCTCTATCCCACCCACTCTCTGTCACCCTCACTATCCCACCCACTCTGCCACCCTCACTATCCCACCCACTCTGCCACCTTCACTATCCCACCCACTCTGCCACCCTCACTATCCCACCCACTCTGCCACCCTCACTATCCCACCCACTCTGGCACCCTCACTATCCCACCTACTCTCTGCCACCCTCACTATCCCACCCACTCTGCCACCCTCACTATCCCACCCACTCTCTGCCACCCTCACTATCCCACCCACTCTCTGCCACCTTCACTATCCTACCCACTCTGCCACCCTCACTATCCCACCCACTCTGCCACCCTCACTATCCCACCCACTCTGCCACCCTCACTATCCCACCCACTCTGCCACTCTCACTATCCCACCCACTCTGTCACCCTCACTATCCCACCCACTCTGCCACCTTCACTATCCTACCCACTCTGCCACTCTCACTATCCCACCCACTCTGCCACCCTCACTATCCCACCCACTCTGCCACCCTCACTATCCCACCCACTCTTCCACCCTTACTATCCCACCCACTCTGTCACCCTCACTATCCCACCCACTCTGCCACCCTCACTATCCCACCCACTCTGCCACCCTCACTATCCCACCCACTCTGCCACTCTCACTATCCCACCCACTCTGTCACCCTCACTATCCCACCCACTCTCTGCCACCCTCACTATCCCACCCACTCTCTGCCACCCTCACTATCCCACCCACTCTCTGCCACCCTCACTATCCCACCCACTCTCTGCCACCCTCACTATCCCACCCTCTCTCTGCCACCCTCACTATCCCACCCACTCTCTGCCACCCTCACTATCCCACCCACTCTCTGCCACCCTCACTATCCCACCCACTCTGCCACCCTCACTATCCCACCCACTCTCTGCCACCCTCATATCCCCAAACATCCCCACTCACCCTCTCATCCCAACCCACCCAACTTGCCTAACTTGTACTAACTCTCCCAGGACGGAAGTAACACAGCCTACGTGTCGTGGACAGTGTTAATCTTCTTTTCCCCAGAGGGGTGCCCTTCCTCACCTCCCCTTGGGCCTTATCCCCTTCCTCCCTGGGGCCTCTGCTGCCGCCCTGGGGAAGGGCAGTGTCGTATTTCCTAACGCACAATCACTGTATCATCGTGACCAGCTCCCTCCCCCACCTCTCTCTCTCTCTCTCACTCTCCTCCCCTTCCCACCTACTCCCCCCTCCCCGTCCCTCCCATACATAGGTATCGATTATATGTATGGTCGGGGTGGGTGGGGGGGGGGTCTGCTAAAGCGATTTTCTCGGTAAAACGACACAAAACGCGAACACCAAAACATTTCACATTCGGAGTGACCAAACTCCCACGACCGAAACGTTGCCAGTAAAATATTTATGTTTGCATTTTGTGTCTTTTTTTTCAACAACGTGTCTATATCACGTAGCATTTTCACTAGTAACGTGTTATTGTGTGTCTTGTCTCGTCGACGAGCCTGGCCCATGGCCGGGCTCTGGGAGTAGAGAAACTCTCGCAGCTCATCAAAGGTATATCGTCTGCAGTCTGTGTAGTCAGAATTCACCTTTGTCTGGGTCTCGTTTTGTCTGGGTCTCGTTTTGTCTGGGTCTCGTTTTGTCTGGGTCTCGTTTTGTCTGGGTCTCGTTTTGTCTGGGTCTCGTTTTGTCTGGGTCTCGTTTTGTCTGGGTCTCGTTTTGTCTGGGTCTCGTTTTGTCTGGGTCTCGTTTTGTCTGGGTCTCGTTTTGTCTGGGTCTCGTTTTGTCTGGGTCTCGTTTTGAGACAGTAATTATTGTCAAACAGATGGAAGGAGAGAAAGTCTATGTTAGGTTATCTACATACCTTACTCATTACTGTATAAATTATTCTCGACTGGTGATGTACGGGTGAAATGTAGCCTTACTGACCGTCATGTAGTCGATAGGTTTGTAACCTAATATCCCAACCATGTTTATGTCCTGCTAACTGCGCTGGGGAGAGGGAGAGTTGTTTTTTCGTTAGGGTTCAATATTTTTTTTATTATCTTCAATTACATCAACGTTGCTGGCGTCAAACTACACAGATATTGATTATGTGGGTGAGAGCTTTGTAGAAACTGAGTCTCCCCTCTCAGCCCATGAAACCGGCCAAATTTTAGTGTATACGTGGTAGACGAGAAAATATTTAGCATGAGTTGATATTTCAGGTTACTGCCTGTGGCCTGCACCTGGGAACTTCGACCTTTCTCAGTGTGTGTCTGATGTGAGAGACCTGGGAGTTGTAATGTCAGACGATCTCAAGGAGCACGACTATGTTGTTATCTGCAAGGTGTAGACAGCCTGTACTGTCTGCACAGACAGCCTATGCTGTCTGCCAGCTTAGTTCATATTTCGCGGCACTCAGGTGCTGCCCTCTCTCGGCCTGCCCAGGTCAGTGGGACGCTGGTCCCACTCGCTCTCAATCACTCAGCGGCCTAGAAGCAGACAACAAGTCCTACTCCTCTCTCCCTCGTGGGCATGGCCCTCCCGGGCCATGGGCACAAACACACAAGCCTGTGTACCCACCACGACTTTGCAAATAAAGTAAAGAAGCCTCCGAAGACGTTTATCATTGAACTCCCCGCTACCAGAATCACCAAATAACTGGTTATAACATTGGTGGGAAGCGGTGGTCGCAGCAGTTGTGTTTGCCCGGAGAGAGGAAGAGGAATGAAGTTGTGTTCACTTCATCACCCTACCCAAGAAACATCCGTCTCTCAACGAGTTATCCTGATGCCGTGTCTGCACGTTTCACCATCCAGACACAGGTACAAGCAGGATCTAGCTGAAATTTACCGAATTTCTTCGAGAATTGTAAGTGGCGTCCCAGTGAGCTCACGCTACAGCGTCCCATGCTGTTTCTCAAGTCACGTGTTCAGCGTCACTTATATGTTCTGCTGTTGTTGTTCAGCTCAGCACAGCTGTTTCAGCAAGCCAGAGGCGAGTTTTGTAGTGATTTCTACGTCCAGTGTGAGTGTCTCCCTGTGTTGTGGGTGGGAAAGAAGGAAGCAGCCGGGTTCCTGCCTTACTCAAACCTCACCCGCTTACCACCACATTCCACCACTATGTGCTCACTCCCTCTGCTGTGTTTTCTGCTGCTTTCCGTGTGAATTCATTGCCTGAGCTGTGTATCCGAGTGCCCGAGGCCACTCGAAGCTAAGTGGGTCAGCATGCCATGTAGATCATGATGCCACATGGATCCCGATGCCACGTGGGGTGTGAACGACGCCACGCGGATCTATGAGCCACGTGAGTTACCGAGCCAGACGTCCCAGGCCACATGCTGTGGTCTGCTGCTGCTCGACTTCATGACGTCACGATGTCTGCCTGACGTCACCTCGAGACGTCTGCTGACGTCACAGTGCTGCTGACGTCACCTCGCGACGTCACGCCTGACATCACATGATGTCACATCGAGTGTTTCAGTAATTATGTCAGTATTGTCGAGAAGATTGAGAGAAGATATATGTCGTGTGTTAATTAATTCCTCTCAGTCAGTGTTCTCACATGTTAGTGTATGGCTTAGTGTCAATTTTGTGCACAGAAAAGCATCATTTGCTAGTTTAAGCCATGTTGTACCGTATGTACCGTGGGTATGTGTAAAGTTTTCCGTGTGTCCAGTGTGGTCTTGAGCCCAGACCCTTGAGTAGCACCACTGTGTTACTTGTCACCCGGTGTGACCAGCGCATTTGACAGCTTATATTAGTCAGCCCTGAGCGTATGAGCCCCTTGTACAGAAAGCTCTTATGCTTGTCGCTCATAGATGTTCTGCAGAATCGTACCTGCTACGATTCCCATCGAGATTTTTCACTTCACTCCAGACCTTCATGTGCAGTTATATGTAGAGAAACTAAGTCTGGGGATGCTTAGACTAACCTCTGCTATAACTCCATCTGCAGAGAGAATGACACTCATCAAGCCGCAGTTAGCCCTGTCGGCAGGCGCTGTGTCAGCCTCGTGTCACAAGCTTCAGTGAGCTCCTGCACAAAGATGATGTCACTTTGACTGCTAGCTCGCTCACTGCAGTCTGGTGTATGATGTTACGACTCCCAGATGTTTCGCCCAGTCGTCTCTGCCACGACTCGCTCCACGACTTACTCCACGCTCGCCGGCAGTGACAGCCCAGCGACAGTACCAGTCGAGAAGTGTCCTCCTGAGTCGCTTGCCAGAAGTCCTGCCCAGTTGCCGAGTTTTGACGACGCCTCACTCGAGGGCACCAGCATGTCGTGCCCCAGGTTGAGTGAAACCTGCAGTGACTCCTACGATGACTGCTTCACCGTTCTAGAGGAGACCGTACCCTGTTACGTCACAGCTCAGCCGCAGCGATGTCTCCTGTGTTGCAGTATCTCTCCAGACGCACGAAGGCGTGCAGTGATGCCCTTCAACACTCACTGCCTTTGACCACGATGTTTAGCACACCCATGTTTTTTTCTTCCCTCCCTGTAGGAAGTTTTTTTTTTCCATGTCCATATGTATATATATATGTTTTTTATTTGTGTTCTGTGCCCTGTTCCTACGAGAGAGAGACCGAGTTTTTTTACCACCAGTATTGTCGCATCGGGACGATGCGAGGTAGGTGGCCGAGCAAATGTAGACAGCCTGTACTGTCTGCACAGACAGCCTATGCTGTCTGCCAGCTTAGTTCATATTTCGCGGCACTCAGGTGCTGCCCTCTCTAGGCCTGCCCAGGTCAGTGGGATGCTGGTCCCACTCGCACTCACTCTCTCAGCAGCCTAGACTCAGACAACAAGCCTACTCCTCTCTCCCTCGTGGGCATGGCCCTCCCGGGCCATGGGCACAAACACACAAGCCTGTGTACCCACCACAACTTTGCAAATAAAGTAAGAAGCCTCCGAAGACGTTTATTGGTGTTGAGTGCCTCAGCCTGGAGACGAGTTCACCTTCATGGTGGTGTTGAGTGCCTCAGCCTGGAGAAGAGTTCACCTTCATGGTGGTGTTGAGTGCCTCAGCCTGGAGAAGAGTTCACCTTCATGGTGGTGTTGAGTGCCTCAGCCTGGAGAAGAGCTCACCTTCATGGTGGTGTTGAGTGCCTCAGCCTGGAGAAGAGTTCACCTTCATGGTGGTGGAGTGCCTCAGCCTGGAGAAGAGTTCACCTTCATGGTGGTGTTGAGTGCCTCAGCCTGGAGAAGAGTTCACCTTCATGGTGGTGTTGAGTGCCTCAGCCTGGAGAAGAGTTCACCTTCATGGTGGTGTTGAATGCCTCAGCCTGGAGAAGAGTTCACCTTCATGGTGGTGTTGAGTGCCTCAGCCTGGAGAAGAGTTCACCTTCATGGTGGTGTTGAGTGCCTCAGCCTGGAGAAGAGTTCACCTTCATGGTGGTGTTGAGTGCCTCAGCCTGGAGAAGAGTTCACCTTCATGGTGGTGTTGAGTGCCTCAGCCTGGAGAAGAGTTCACCTTCATGGTGGTGTTGAGTGCCTCAGCCTGGAGAAGAGTTCACCTTCATGGTGGTGTTGAGTGCCTCAGCCTGGAGAAGAGTTCACCTTCATGGTGGTGTTGAATGCCTCAGCCTGGAGAAGAGTTCACCTTCATGGTGGTGTTGAGTGCCTCAGCCTGGAGAAGAGTTCACCTTCATGGTGGTGTTGAGTGCCTCAGCCTGGAGAAGAGTTCACCTTCATGGTGGTGTTGAGTGCCTCAGCCTGGAGAAGAGTTCACCTTCATGGTGGTGTTGAGTGCCTCAGCCTGGAGAAGAGTTCACCTTCATGGTGGTGTTGAGTGCCTCAGCCTGGAGAAGAGCTCACCTTCATGGTGGTGTTGAGTGCCTCAGCCTGGAGAAGAGTTCACCTTCATGGTGGTGGAGTGCCTCAGCCTGGAGAAGAGTTCACCTTCATGGTGGTGTTGAGTGCCTCAGCCTGGAGAAGAGCTCACCTTCATGGTGGTGTTGAGTGCCTCAGCCTGGAGAAGAGTTCACCTTCATGGTGGTGTTGAGTGCCTCTGCCTGGAGAAGAGTTCACCTTCATGGTGGTGTTGAGTGCCTCAGCCTGGAGAAGAGTTCACCTTCATGGTGGTGTTGAGTGCCTCTGCCTGGAGAAGAGTTCACCTTCATGGTGGTGTTGAGTGCCTCAGCCTGGAGAAGAGTTCACCTTCATGGTGGTGTTGAGTGCCTCAGCCTGGAGAAGAGTTCACCTTCATGGTGGTGTTGAGTGCCTCAGCCTGGAGAAGAGTTCACCTTCATGGTGGTGTTGAGTGCCTCAGCCTGGAGAAGAGTTCACCTTCATGGTGGTGTTGAGTGCCTCAGCCTGGAGAAGAGTTCACCTTCATGGTGGTGTTGAGTGCCTCAGCCTGGAGAAGAGTTCACCTTCATGGTGGTGTTGAGTGCCTCAGCCTGGAGAAGAGTTCACCTTCATGGTGGTGTTGAGTGCCTCAGCCTGGAGAAGAGTTCACCTTCATGGTGGTGTTGAGTGCCTCAGCCTGGAGAAGAGTTCACCTTCATGGTGGTGTTGAGTGCCTCAGCCTGGAGAAGAGTTCACCTTCATGGTGGTGTTGAGTGCCTCAGCCTGGAGAAGAGTTCACCTTCATGGTGGTGTTGAGTGCCTCAGCCTGGAGAAGAGTTCACCTTCATGGTGGTGTTGAGTGCCTCAGCCTGGAGAAGAGTTCACCTTCATGGTGGTGTTGAGTGCCTCAGCCTGGAGAAGAGTTCACCTTCATGGTGGTGTTGAGTGCCTCAGCCTGGAGAAGAGTTCACCTTCATGGTGGTGTTGAGTGCCTCAGCCTGGAGAAGAGTTCACCTTCATGGTGGTGTTGAGTGCCTCAGCCTGGAGAAGAGTTCACCTTCATGGTGGTGTTGAGTGCCTCAGCCTGGAGAAGAGTTCACCTTCATGGTGGTGTTGAGTGCCTCAGCCTGGAGAAGAGTTCACCTTCATGGTGGTGTTGAGTGCCTCAGCCTGGAGAAGAGTTCACCTTCATGGTGGTGTTGAGTGCCTCAGCCTGGAGAAGAGTTCACCTTCATGGTGGTGTTGAGTGCCTCAGCCTGGAGAAGAGTTCACCTTCATGGTGGTGTTGAGTGCCTCAGCCTGGAGAAGAGTTCACCTTCATGGTGGTGTTGAGTGCCTCAGCCTGGAGAAGAGTTCAGCTTCATGGTGGTGTTGAGTGCCTCAGCCTGGAGAAGAGTTCAGCTTCATGGTGTGGAACATGTCGGTATTTCATATCATTTTCCACATAACTGAAGGTTCACTGAACCCGGTGACAACCTTGTTCATCTTAGATCTCCAGCAACACTACGGTGACCCTGGCTGTGATGCCCAGGCTACGGTGACCCTGGCTGTGATGCCCAGGCTACGGTGACCCTGGCTGTGATGCCCAGGCTACGGTGACCCTGGCTGTGATGCCCAGGCTACGGTGACCCTGGCTGTGATGCCCAGGCTACTGTGACCCTGGCTGTGATGCCCAGGCTACGGTGACCCTGGCTGTGATGCCTAGGCTACGGTGACCCTGGCTGTGATGCCCAGGCTACTGTGACCCTGGCTGTGATGCCCAGGCTACGGTGACCCTGGCTGTGATGCCCAGGCTACTGACCCTGGCTGTGATGCCCCTGTGCTGTGATGCCCAGGCTACGGTGACCCTGGCTGTGATGCCCAGGCTACGGTGACCCTGGCTGTGATGCCCAGGCTACGGTGACCCTGGCTGTGATGCCCAGGCTACAGTGATGCCCCTGCGGGCTGCGATGCCCAGGCTACTGTGACCCTGGCTGCGATGCCCAGGCTACAGTGACCCTGGCTGTGATGCCCAGGCTGCGGTGACCCTGGCTGCGATGCCCAGGCTACTGTGACCCTGGCTGTGATGCCCAGGCTACGGTGACCCTGGCTGTGATGCCCAGGCTACGGTGACCCTGGCTGTGATGCCCAGGCTACGGTGACCCTGGCTGTGATGCCCAGGCTACGGTGACCCTGGCTGTGATGCCCAGGCTACGGTGACCCTGGCTGTGATGCCCAGGCTACGGTGACCCTGGCTGTGATGCCCAGGCTACAGTGACCCTGGCTGTGATGCCCAGGCTACGGTGACCCTGGCTGTGATGCCCAGGCTACGGTGACCCTGGCTGTGATGCCCAGGCTACGGTGACCCTGGCTGTGATGCCCAGGCTACGGTGACCCTGGCTGTGATGCCCAGGCTACGGTGACCCTGGCTGTGATGCCCAGGCTACGGTGACCCTGGCTGTGATGCCCAGGCTACAGTGACCCTGGCTGTGATGCCCAGGCTACAGTGACCCTGGCTGTGATGCCCAGGCTACGGTGACCCTGGCTGTGATGCCCAGGCTACGGTGACCCTGGCTGCGATGCCCGGGCTACGGTGACCCTGGCTGTGATGCCCAGGCTACGGTGACCCTGGCTGTGATGCCGAGGCTACGGTGACCCTGGCTGTGATGCCCAGGCTAAGGTGACCCTGGTTGTAATGCCCAGGCTACGGTGACCCTGGCTGTGATGCCCAGGCTACGGTGACCCTGGCTGTGATGCTCAGGCTACGGTGACCCTGGCTGTGATGCCCAGGCTACAGTGACCCTGGCTGTGATGCCCAGGCTACGGTGACCCTGGCTGTGATGCCCAGGCTACGGTGACCCTGGCTGTGATACCCAGGGTACGGTGACCCTGGCTGTGATACCCAGGCTACGGTGACCCTGGCTGTGATGCCCAGGCTACGGTGACCCTGGCTGTGATACCCAGGCTACGGAGACCCTGGCTGTGATACCCAGGCTACGGTGACCCTGGCTGTGATACCCAGGCTACGGTGACCCTGGCTGTGATACCCAGGCTACGGTGACCCTGGCTGTGATCCCCAGGCTATGGTGACCCTGGCTGTGATACCCAGGCTACGGTGACCCTGGCTGTGATACCCAGGCTACGGTGACCCTGGCTGTGATACCCAGGCTACGGTGACCCTGGCTGTGATACCCAGGTTACGGAGACCCTGGCTGTGATACCCAGGCTACGGTGACCCTGGCTGTGATGCCCCGGCTATGGTGACCCTGGCTGTGATGCCCAGGCTACGGTGACCCTGGCTGTGATACCCAGGCTACGGTGACCCTGGCTGTGATACCCAGGCTACGGTGACCATGGCTGTGATGCCCAGGCTACGGTGACCCTGGCTGTGATACCCAGGCTACGGTGACCCTGGCTGTGATACCCAGGCTACGGTGACCCTGGCTGTGATACCCACGCTACGGTGACCCTGGCTGTGATACCCAGGCTACGGTGACCCTGGCTGTGATGCCCAGGCTACGGTGACCCTGGGTGTGATGCCCGGGCTATGGTGACCCTCGGTGTGATGCCCAGGGTACGGTGACCCTGGCTGTGATGCCCAGGCTACGGTGACCCTGGTTGTGATGCCCAGGCTACGGTGACCCTGGCTGTGATGCCCAGGCTACGGTGACCCTGGCTGTGATACCCAGGCTACGGTGACACTGGCTGTGATACCCAGGCTACGGTGACCCTGGCTGTGATACCCAGGCTACGGTGACCCTGGCTGTGATACCCAGGCTACGGTGACCCTGGCTGTGATACCCAGGCTACGGTGACCCTGGCTGTGATACCCAGGCTACGGTGACCCTGGCTGTGATACCCAGGCTATGGAGACCCTGGCTGTGATACCCAGGCTACGGTGACCCTGGCTGTGATACCCAGGCTACTGTGACCCTGGCTGTGATGCCCAGGCTACGGTGACCCTGGCTGTGATACCCAGGCTACGGTGACCCTGGCTGTGATACCCAGGCTACGGTGACCCTGGCTGTGATACCCAGGCTACGGTGACCCTGGCTGTGATACCCAGGCTACGGTGACCCTGGCTGTGATGCGCAGGCTACAGTGACCCTGGCTGTGATACCCAGGCTACGGTGACCCTGGCTGTGATACCCAGGCTACGGTGACCCTGGCTGTGATACCCAGGCTACGTGGACCCTGGCTGTGATACCCAGGCTACGGTGACCCTGGCTGTGATACCCAGGCTACGGAGACCCTGGCTGTGATACCCAGGTTACGGTGACCCTGGCTGTGATACCCAGGCTACCGTGACCCTGGCTGTGATGCCCAGGCTACAGTGACCCTGGCTGTGATACCCAGGCTACGGTGACCCTGGCTGTGATGCCCAGGCTACGGTGACCCTGGTTGTGATGCCCAGGCTACGGTGACCCTGGCTGTGATGCCCAGGCTACGGTGACCCTGGCTGTGATGCCCGGGCTACGGTGACCCTGGCTGTGATGCCCAGGCTACGGTGACCCTGGCTGTGATGCCCAGGCTACGGTGACCCTGGCTGTGATGCCCAGGCTAAGGTGACCCTGGTTGTAATGCCCAGGCTACGGTGACCCTGGCTGTGATGCCCAGGCTACGGTGACCCTGGCTGTGATGCTCAGGCTACGGTGACCCTGGCTGTGATGCCCAGGCTACAGTGACCCTGGCTGTGATGCCCAGGCTACGGTGACCTTGGCTGTGATGCCCAGGCTACGGTGACCCTAGCTGTGATGCCTAGGCTACGGTGACCCTGGCTGTGATGCTCAGGCTACGGTGACCCTGGCTGTGATGCCCAGGCTACGGTGACCCTGGTTGTGATGCCCAGGCTACGGTGACCCTGGCTGTGATGCCCAGGCTACGGTGACCCTGGCTGTGATACCCAGGGTACGGTGACCCTGGCTGTGATACCCAGGCTACGGAGACCCTGGCTGTGATACCCAGGCTACGGTGACCCTGGCTGTGATACCCAGGCTACGGTGACCCTGGCTGTGATACCCAGGCTACGGTGACCCTGGCTGTGATACCCAGGCTACGGTGACCCTGGCTGTGATACCCAGGCTACGGTGACCCTGGCTGTGATACCCAGGCTACGGTGACCCTGGCTGTGATACCCAGGCTACGGTGACCCTGGCTGTGATACCCAGGCTATGGAGACACTGGCTGTGATACCCAGGCTACGGTGACCCTGGCTGTGATACCCAGGCTACTGTGACCCTGGCTGTGATGCCCAGGCTACGGTGACCCTGGCTGTGATACCCAGGCTACGGTGACCCTGGCTGTGATACCCAGGCTACGGTGACCCTGGCTGTGATACCCAGGCTACGGTGACCCTGGCTGTGATACCCAGGCTACGGTGACCCTGGCTGTGATGCCCAGGCTACAGTGACCCTGGCTGTGATACCCAGGCTACGGTGACCCTGGTTGTGATACCCAGGCTACGGTGACCCTGGCTGTGATACCCAGGCTACGTGGACCCTGGCTGTGATACCCAGGCTACGGTGACCCTGGCTGTGATACCCAGGCTACGGAGACCCTGGCTGTGATACCCAGGTTACGGTGACCCTGGCTGTGATACCCATGCTACAGTGACCCTGGCTGTGATGCCCAGGCTACAGTGACCCTGGCTGTGATACCAAGGCTACGGTGACCCTGGCTGTGATACCCAGGCTACGGTGACCCTGGCTGTGATACCCAGGCTACGGTGACCCTGGCTGTGATACCCAGGCTACGGTGACCCTGGCTGTGATACCCAGGCTACGGTGACCCTGGCTGTGATACCCAGGCTACGGTGACCCTGGCTGTGATACCCAGGCTACGGTGACCCTGGCTGTGATACCCAGGCTACGGTGACCCTGGCTGTGATACCCAGGCTACGGAGACCCTGGCTGTGATACCCAGGCTACGGTGACCCTAGCTGTGATACCCAGGCTACGGTGACCCTGGCTGTGATGCCCAGGCTACGGTGACCCTGGCTGTGATACCCAGGCTACGGTGACCCTGGCTGTGATACCCAGGCTACGGTGACCCTGGCTGTGATACCCAGGCTACGGTGACCCTGGCTGTGATGCCCAGGCTACGGTGACCCTGGCTCTGATACCCAGGCTACGGTGACCCTGGCTGTGATACCCAGGCTACGGTGACCCTGGCTGTGATGCCCAGGCTACGGTGACCCTGGCTGTGATACCCAGGCTACGGTGACCCTGGCTGTGATACCCAGGCTACGGTGACCCTGGCTGTGATACCCAGGCTACGGTGACCCTGTAAGTGATACCCACGCTACGGTGACCCTGGCTGTGATGCCCAGGCTACGGTGAACCTGGCTGTGATACTCAGGCTACGGTGACCCTGGCTGTGATACCCAGGCTAAGGTGACCCTGGCTGTGATGCCCAGGCTACGGTGACCCTGACTGTGATACCCAGGCTACGGTGACCCTGGCTGTGTGATACCCAGGCTACGGTGACCCTGGCTGTGATACCCAGGCTACGG
The DNA here is from genome assembly GCF_038502225.1 of Cherax quadricarinatus. NCBI lineage: Eukaryota > Metazoa > Arthropoda > Malacostraca > Decapoda > Parastacidae > Cherax > Cherax quadricarinatus. The sequence goes on from NW_027197456.1 coordinate 41,018, forward strand.
TGACCCTGGCTGTGATACCCAGGCTACGGTGACCCTGGCTGTGATACCCAGGCTACGGTGACCCTGGCTGTGATACCCAGGCTACGGAGACCCTGGCTGTGATACCCAGGCTAGGGTGACCCTGGCTGTGATACCCAGGCTACCGTGACCCTGGCTGTGATGCCCAGGCTACGGTGACACTGGCTGTGATACCCAGGCTACGGTGACCCTGGCTGTGATACCCAAGCTACGGTGACCCTGGCTGTGATACCCAGGCTACGGTGACCCTGGCTGTGATGCCCAGGCTACGGTGACCCTGGCTGTGATACGCAGGCTACGGTGATCCTGGCTGTGATACCCAGGCTACGGTGACCCTGGCTGTGATACCCAGGCTACGGTGACCCTGGCTGTGATACCCACGCTACGGTGACCCTGGCTGTGATCCCCAGGCTACGGTGACCCTGGCTGTGATACCCAGGCTACGGTGACCCTGGCTGTGATACCCACGCTACGGTGACCCTGGCTGTGATGCCCAGGCTACGGTGACCCTGGCTGTGATACCCAGGCTACGGTTACCCTGGCTGTGATACCCAGGCTACGGTGACCCTGGGTGTTATACCCAGGCTACGGTGACCTTGCTGTGATACCCAGGCTACGGTGACACTGGCTGTGATACCCAGGCTACGGTGACCCTGGCTGTGATACCCAGGCTACGGTGACCCTGGCTGTGATACCCAGGCTACGGTGACCCTGGCTGTGATACCCAGACTACGGTGACCCTGGCTGTGATACCCAGGCTACGGAGACCCTGGCTGTGATACCCAGGCTACGGTGACCCTGGCTGTGATACCCAGGCTTCCGTGACCCTGGCTGTGATGCCCAGGCAACGGTGACCCTGGCTGTGATACCCAGGCTACGGTGACCCTGGCTGAGATACCCAGGCTACGGTGACCCTGGCTGTGATACCCAGGCTACGGTGACCCTGGCTGTGATACCCAGGCTACGGTGACCCTGGCTGTGATGCCCAGGCTACGGTGACCCTGGCTGTGATACCCAGGCTACGGTGACCCTGGCTGTGATACCCAGGCTACGGAGACCCTGGCTGTGATACCCAGGTTACGGTGACCCTGGCTGTGATACCCATGCTACCGTGACCCTGGCTGTGATGCCCAGGCTACGGTGACCCTGGCTGTGATACCCAGGCTACGGTGACCCTGGCTGTGATACCCAGGCTACGGTGACCCTGGCTGTGATACGCAGGCTACGGTGACCCTGGCTGTGATACCCAGGCTACGGTGACCCTGGCTGTGATACCCAGGCTACGGTGACCCTGGCTGTGATACCCAGGCTACGGTGACCCTGGCTGTGATACCCAGGCTACGGTCACCCTGGCTGTGATACCCAGGCTACGGTGACCCTGGCTGTGATACCCAGGCTACGGTGACCCTGGCTGTGATACCCAGGCTACGGAGACCCTGGCTGTGATACCCAGGCTACGGTGACCCTAGCTGTGATACCCAGGCTACTGTGACCCTGGCTGTGATGCCCAGGCTACGGTGACCCTGGCTGTGATACCCAGGCTACGGTGACCCTGGCTGTGATACCCAGGCTACGGTGACCCTGGCTGTGATACCCAGGCTATGGTGACCCTGGCTGTGATGCCCAGGCTACGGTTACCCTGGCTGTGATGCCCAGGCTACGGTGACCCTGGCTGTGATACCCAGGCTACGGTGACCCTGGCTGTGATGCCCAGGCTACGGTGACCCTGGCTGTGATACCCAGGCTACGGTGACCCTGGCTGTGATACCCAGGCTACGGTGACCCTAGCTGTGATACCCAGGCTACGGTGACCCGGGCTGTGATACCCACGCTACGGTGACCCTGGCTGTGATGCCCAGGCTACGGTGAACCTGGCTGTGATACTCAGGCTACGGTGACCCTGGCTGTGATACCCAGGCTAAGGTGACCCTGGCTGTGATGCCCAGGCTACGGTGACCCTGACTGTGATACCCAGGCTACGGTGACCCTGGCTGTGTGATACCCAGGCTACGGTGACCCTGGCTGTGATACCCAGGCTACGGTGACCCTGGCTGTGATACCCAGGCTACGGTGACCCTGGCTGTGATACCCAGGCTACGGTGACCCTGGCTGTGATACCCAGGCTACGGAGACCCTGGCTGTGATACCCAGGCTACCGTGACCCTGGCTGTGATGCCCAGGCTACGGTGACACTGGCTGTGATACCCAGGCTACGGTGACCCTGGCTGTGATACCCAGGCTACGGTGACCCTGGCTGTGATACCCAGGCTACGGTGACCATGGCTGTGATACCTAGGCTACGGTGACCCTGGCTGTGATGCCCAGGCTACGGTGACCCTGGCTGTGATACCCAGGCTACGGTGACCCTGGCTGTGATACCCAGGCTACGGTGACCCTGGCTGTGATGCCCAGGCTACGGTGACCCTGGCTGTGATACGCAGGCTACGGTGATCCTGGCTGTGATACCCAGGCTACGGTGACCCTGGCTGTGATACCCAGGCTACGGTGACCCTGGCTGTGATACCCACGCTACGGTGACCCTGGCTGTGATGCCCAGGCTACGGTGACCCTGGCTGTGATACCCAGGCTACGGTGACCCTGGCTGTGATACCCACGCTACGGTGACCCTGGCTGTGATGCCCAGGCTACGGTGACCCTGGCTGTGATACCCAGGCTACGGTTACCCTGGCTGTGATACCCAGGCTACGGTGACCCTGGGTGATACCCAGGCTACGGTGACCTTGCTGTGATACCCAGGCTACGGTGGTGACCGGTGACCCGGGCTGTGATACCCAGGCTACGGTGACCCTGGCTGTGATACCCAGGCTACGGTGACCCTGGCTGTGATACCCAGGTTACGGTGACCCTGGCTGTGATACCCAGGCTACGGTGACCCTGGCTGTGATACCCAGGCTACGGTGACCCTGGCTGTGATGCCCAGGCTACGGTGACCCTGGCTGTGATCCCCAGGCTACGGTGACCCTGGCTGTGATACCCAGGCTACGGTGACCCTGGCTGTGATGCCCAGGCTACGGTGACCCTGGCTGTGATACCCAGGCTACGGTGACCCTGGCTGTGATGCCCAGGCTACGGTGACCCTGGCTGTGATACCCAGGCTACGGTGACCCTGGCTGTGATACCCAGGCTACGGTGACCCTGTGACCCTGGCTGTGATGCCCAGGCTACGGTGACCCTGGCTGTGATACCCAGGCTACGGTGACCCTGGCTGTGATACCCAGGCTACGGTGACCCTGGCTGTGATACCCAGGCTACGGAGACCCTGGCTGTGATACCCAGGCTACGGTGACCCTGGCTGTGATACCCAGGCTACGGTGACCCTGGCTGTGATACCCAGGCTACGGTGACCCTGGCTGTGATACCCAGGCTACGGTGACCCTGGCTGTGATGCCCAGGCTACGGTGACCCTGGCTGTGATACCCAGGCTACGGTGACCCTGGCTGTGATACCCAGGCTACGGAGACCCTGGCTGTGATACCCAGGCTACGGTGACCCTGGCTGTGATACCCAGGCTACGGTGACCCTGGCTGTGATACCCAGGCTACGGTGACCCTGGCTGTGATACCCAGGCTACGGTGACCCTGGCTGTGATACCCAGGCTACGGTGACCCTGGCTGTGATACCCAGGCTACGGTGACCCTGGCTGTGATACCCCAGCTATGGTGACCCTGGCTGTGATGATACCCAGGCTACGGTGACCCTGGCTGTGATACCCAGGCTGCGGTGACCCTGGCTGTGATACCCAGGCTACGGTGACCCTGGCTGTGATACCCAGGCTACGGTGACCCTGGCTGTGATACCCAGGCTACGGTGACCCTGGCTGGCTACGGTGACCCTGGGTGTGATACCCAGGCTACGGTGACCCTGGCTGTGATACCCAGGCTACGGTGACCCTGGCTGTGATACCCAGGCTACGGTGACCCTGGCTGTGATACCCAGGCTACGGTGACCCTGGCTGTGATACCCAGGCTACGGTGACCCTGGCTGTGATACCCAGGCTACGGTGACCCTGGCTGTGATACCCAGGCTACGGTGACCCTGGCTGTGATACCCAGGCTACGGTGACCCTGGCTGTGATACCCAGGCTACGGTGACCCTGGCTGTGATACCCAGGCTACGGTGACCCTGGCTGTGATACCCAGGCTACGGTGACCCTGGCTGTGATACCCAGGCTACGGTGACCCTGGCTGTGATACCCAGGCTACGGTGACCCTGGCTGTGATACCCAGGCTACGGTGACCCTGGCTGTGATACCCAGGCTACGGTGACCCTGGCTGTGATACCCAGGCTACGGTGACCCTGGCTGTGATACCCAGGCTACGGTGACCCTGGCTGTGATACCCAGGCTACGGTGACCCTGGCTGTGATACCCAGGCTACGGTGACCCTGGCTGTGATGCCCAGGCTACGGTGACCCTGGCTGTGATACCCAGGCTACGGTGACCCTGGCTGTGATACCCAGGCTACGGTGACCCTGGCTGTGATACCCAGGCTACGGTGACCCTGGCTGTGATACCCAGGCTACGGTGACCCTGGCTGTGATACCCAGGCTACGGTGACCCTGGCTGTGATACCCAGGCTACGGTGACCCTGGCTGTGATACCCAGGCTACGGTGACCCTGGCTGTGATACCCAGGCTACGGTGACCCAGGCTGTGATACCCAGGCTACGGTGAGCCTGCCCAGGCTACGGTGACCCTCGCTCTGAGACCCAGGCTACGGTGACCCTGGCTGTGATACCCAGGCTACGGTGACCCTGGCTGTGATGCCCAGGCTACGGTGACCCTGGCTGTGATGCCCAGGCTACGGTGACCCTGGCTGTGATGCCCAGGCTACGGTGACCCTGGCTGTGATGCCCAGGCTACGGTGACCCTGGCTGTGATGCCCAGGCTACGGTGACCCTGGCTGTGATGCCCAGGCTACGGTGACCCTGGCTGTGATGCCCAGGCTACGGTGACCCTGGCTGTGATGCCCAGGCTACGGTGACCCTGGCTGTGATGCCCAGGCTACGGTGACCCTGGCTGTGATGCCCAGGCTACGGTGACCCTGGCTGTGATGCCCAGGCTACGGTGACCCTGGCTGTGATGCCCAGGCTACGGTGACCCTGGCTGTGATGCCCAGGCTACGGTGACCCTGGCTGTGATGCCCAGGCTACGGTGACCCTGGCTGTGATGCCCAGGCTACCCTGGCTGGATGACTGTGATACCCAGGCTACGGTGACCCTGGCTGTGATGCCCAGGCTACGGTGACCCTGGCTGTGATGCCCAGGCTACGGTGACCCTGGCTGTGATGCCCAGGCTACGGTGACCCTAGCTGTGATGCCCAGGCTACGGTGACCCTGGCTGTGATGCCCAGGCTACGGTGACCCTGGCTGTGATGCCCAGGCTACGGTGACCCTGGCTGTGATACCCAGGCTACGGTGACCCTGGCTGTGATGCCCAGGCTACGGTGACCCTGGCTGTGATACCCAGGCTACGGTGACCCTGGCTGTGATGCCCAGGCTACGGTGACCCTAGCTGTGATACCCAGGCTACGGTGACCCTGGCTGTGATGCCCAGGCTACGGTGACCCTAGCTGTGATGCCCAGGCTACGGTGACCCTAGCTGTGATACCCAGGCTACGGTGACCCTAGCTGTGATGCCCAGGCTACGGTGACCCTAGCTGTGATACCCAGGCTACGGTGACCCTGGCTGTGATGCCCAGGCTACGGTGACCCTAGCTGTGATGCCCAGGCTACGGTGACCCTAGCTGTGATGCCCAGGCTACGGTGACCCTAGCTGTGATGCCCAGGCTACGGTGACCCTAGCTGTGATACCCAGGCTACGGTGACCCTGGCTGTGATGCCCAGGCTACGGTGACCCTGGCTGTGATGCCCAGGCTACGGTGACCCTGGCTGTGATGCCCAGGCTACGGTGACCCTGGCTGTGATGCCCAGGCTACGGTGACCCTGGCTGTGATGCCCAGGCTACGGTGACCCTGGCTGTGATGCCCAGGCTACGGTGACCCTGGCTGTGATGCCCAGGCTACGGTGACCCTGGCTGTGATGCCCAGGCTACGGTGACCCTGGCTGTGATACCCAGGCTACGGTGACCCTGGCTGTGATACCCAGGCTACGGTGACCCTGGCTGTGATACCCAGGCTACGGTGACCCTGGGTGTGAGGCTACGGTGACCCAGGCTACGGTGACCCTGGCTGTGATACCCAGGCTACGGTGACCCTGGCTGTGATACCCAGGCTACGGTGACCCTGGCTGTGATACCCAGGCTACGGTGACCCTGGCTGTGATACCCAGGCTACGGTGACCCTGGCTGTGATACCCAGGCTACGGTGACCCTGGCTGTGATACCCAGGCTACGGTGACCCTGGCTGTGATACCCAGGCTACGGTGACCCTGGCTGTGATACCCAGGCTACGGTGACCCTGGCTGTGATACCCAGGCTACGGTGACCCTGGCTGTGATGACCAGGCTGCGGTGACCCTGGCTGTGATACCCAGGCTACGGTGACCCTGGCTGTGATGCCCAGGCTACGGTGACCCTGGCTGTGATACCCAGGCTACGGTGACCCTGGCTGTGATACCCAGGCTACGGTGACCCTGGCTGTGATGCCCAGGCTACGGTGACCCTGGCTGTGATACCCAGGCTACGGTGACCCTGGCTGTGATACCCAGGCTACGGTGACCCTGGCTGATGCCCAGGCTGTGACCCTGGCTGTGATGCCCAGGCTACGGTGACCCTGGCTGTGATACCCAGGCTACGGTGACCCTGGCTGTGATACCCAGGCTACGGTGACCCTGGCTGTGATACCCAGGCTACGGTGACCCTGGCTGTGATGCCCAGGCTACGGTGACCCTGGCTGTGATACCCAGGCTACGGTGACCCTGGCTGTGATACCCAGGCTACGGTGACCCTGGCTGTGATGCCCAGGCTACGGTGACCCTGGCTGTGATACCCAGGCTACGGTGACCCTGGCTGTGATACCCAGGCTACGGTGACCCTGGCTGTGATACCCAGGCTACGGTGACCCTGGCTGTGATACCCAGGCTACGGTGACCCAGGCTGTGATACCCAGGCTACGGTGACCCTGGCTGTGATGCCCAGGCTACGGTGACCCTGGCTGTGATGCCCAGGCTACGGTGACCCTGGCTGTGATGCCCAGGCTACGGTGACCCTGGCTGTGATGCCCAGGCTACGGTGACCCTGGCTGTGATGCCCAGGCTACGGTGACCCTGGCTGTGATGCCCAGGCTACGGTGACCCTGGCTGTGATGCCCAGGCTACGGTGACCCTGGCTGTGATGCCCAGGCTACGGTGACCCTGGCTGTGATGCCCAGGCTACGGTGACCCTGGCTGTGATGCCCAGGCTACGGTGACCCTGGCTGTGATACCCAGGCTACGGTGACCCTGGCTGTGATACCCAGGCTACGGTGACCCTGGCTGTGATGCCCAGGCTACGGTGACCCTGGCTGTGATACCCAGGCTACGGTGACCCTGGCTGTGATACCCAGGCTACGGTGACCCTGGCTGTGATACCCAGGCTACGGTGACCCTGGCTGTGATACCCAGGCTACGGTGACCCTGGCTGTGATACCCAGGCTACGGTGACCCTGGCTGTGATGCCCAGGCTACGGTGACCCTGGCTGTGATACCCAGGCTACGGTGACCCTGGCTGTGATGCCCAGGCTACGGTGACCCTGGCTGTGATGCCCAGGCTACGGTGACCCTGGCTGTGATGCCCAGGCTACGGTGACCCTGGCTGTGATGCCCAGGCTACGGTGACCCTGGCTGTGATGCCCAGGCTACGGTGACCCTGGCTGTGATGCCCAGGCTACGGTGACCCTGGCTGTGATGCCCAGGCTACGGTGACCCTGGCTGTGATGCCCAGGCTACGGTGACCCTGGCTGTGATGCCCAGGCTACGGTGACCCTGGCTGTGATGCCCAGGCTACGGTGACCCTGGCTGTAATGCCCAGGCTATGGTGACCCTGACTGTGATGCCTAGGCTACGGTGACCCTGGCTGTGATGCCCAGGCTACGGTGACCCTGGCTGTGATGACCCCTGTGATACCTAGGCTACGGTGACCCTGGCTGTGATGCCCCGGCTACGGTGACCCTGGCTGTGATGCCCAGGCTACGGTGACCCTGGCTGTGATGCCCAGGCTACGGTGACCCTGGCTGTGATGCCCAGGCTACGGTGACCCTGGCTGTGATGCCCAGGCTACGGTGACCCTGGCTGTGATGCCCAGGCTATGGTGACCCTGACTGTGATGCCTAGGCTACGGTGACCCTGGCTGTGATGCCCAGGCTACGGTGACCCTGGCTGTGATGCCCAGGCTACGGTGACCCTGGCTGTGATGCCCAGGCTACGGTGACCCTGGGTGACCCTGGCTGTGATGCCCAGGCTACGGTGACCCTGGCTGTGATGCCCAGGCTACGGTGACTGGCTGTGATGCCCAGGCTACGGTGACCCTGGCTGTGATGCCCAGGCTACGGTGACCCTGCTGTGATGCCCACGCTACGGTGACCCTGGCTGTGATGCCCAGGCTACGGTGACCCTGGCTGTGATGCCCAGGCTACGGTGACCCTGGCTGTGATGCCCAGGCTACGGTGACCCTGGCTGTGATGCCCAGGCTACGGTGACCCTGGCTGTGATGCCCAGGCTACGGTGACCCTGGCTGTGATACCCAGGCTACGGTGACCCTGGCTGTACGATGACCCCAGGCTACGGTGCCCAGGACCCTGGCTGTGATGCCCAGGCTACGGTGACCCTGGCTGTGATGCCCAGGCTACGGTGACCCTGGCTGTGATACCCAGGCTACGGTGACCCTGGCTGTGATACCCAGGCTACGGTGACCCTGGCTGTGATACCCAGGCTACGGTGACCCTGGCTGTGATACCCAGGCTACGGTGACCCTGGCTGTGATGCCCAGGCTACGGTGACCCTGGCTGTGATACCCAGGCTACGGTGACCCTGGCTGTGATACCCAGGCTACGGTGACCCTGGCTGTGATGCCCAGGCTACGGTGACCCTGGCTGTGATACCCAGGCTACGGTGACCCTGGCTGTGATACCCAGGCTACGGAGACCCTGGCTGTGATACCCAGGCTACGGTGACCCTGGCTGTGATACCCAGGCTACGGTGACCCTGGCTGTGATGCCCAGGCTACGGTGACCCTGGCTGTGATACCCAGGCTACGGTGACCCTGGCTGTGATACCCAGGCTACGGTGACCCTGGCTGTGATACCCAGGCTACGGTGACCCTGGCTGTGATACCCAGGCTACGGTGACCCTGGCTGTGATGCCCAGGCTACGGTGACCCTGGCTGTGATGCCCAGGCTACGGTGACCCTGGCTGTGATGCCCAGGCTACGGTGACCCTGGCTGTGATGCCCAGGCTACGGTGAACCTGGCTGTGATGCCCAGGCTACGGTGACCCTGGCTGTGATGCCCAGGCTACGGTGACCCTGGCTGTGATACCCAGGCTACGGTGACCCTGGCTGTGATACCCAGGCTACGGTGACCCTGGCTGTGATGCCCAGGCTACGGTGACCCTGGCTGTGATACCCAGGCTACGGTGACCCTGGCTGTGATACCCAGGCTACGGAGACCCTGGCTGTGATACCCAGGCTACGGTGACCCTGGCTGTGATACCCAGGCTACGGTGACCCTGGCTGTGATACCTAGGCTACGGTGACCCAGGCTGTGATGCCCGGGCTACGGTGACCCTGGTTGTGTCGCCCAGGCTACGGTGACCCTGGCTGTGATGCCCAGGCTACGGTGACCCTGGCTGTGATGCCCAGGCTACGGTGACCCTGGCTGTGATGCCCAGGCTACGGTGACCCTGGCTGTGATGCCCAGGCTACGGTGACCCTGGCTGTGATGCCCAGGCTACGGTGACCCTGGCTGTGAGGCTACGGTGACCCTGGCTGTGATGCCCAGGCTACGGTGACCCTGACTGTGATGCCAAGGCTACGGTGACCCTGGCTGTGATGCCCAGGCTACGGTGACCCTGACTGTGATGCCAAGGCTACGGTGACCCTGGCTGTGATACCCAGGCTACGGTGACCCTGGCTGTGATGCCCAGGCTATGGTGACCCTGGCTGTGATACCCAGGCTACGGTGACCCTGGCTGTGATACCCAGGCTACGGAGACCCTGGCTGTGATACCAAGGCTACGGTGACCCTGGCTGTGATACCCAGGCTACGGTGACCCTGGCTGTGATACCTAGGCTACGGTGACCCAGGCTGTGATGCCCGGGCTACGGTGACCCTGGTTGTGTCGCCCAGGCTACGGTGACCCTGGCTGTGATGCCCAGGCTACGGTGACCCTGGCTGTGATGCCCAGGCTACGGTGACCCTGGCTGTGATGCCCAGGCTACGGTGACCCTGGCTGTGATGCCCAGGCTACGGTGACCCTGGCTGTGATGCCCAGGCTACGGTGACCCTGGCTGTGATGCCCAGGCTACGGTGACCCTGACTGTGATGCCAAGGCTACGGTGACCCTGGCTGTGATGCCCGGGCTACAGTGACCCTGGCTGTGATGCCCAGGCTACGGTGACCCTGGCTGTGATGCCCAGGTTACGGTGACCCTGGCTGTGATGCCCAGGCTACGGTGAACCTGGCTGTGATGCCCAGGCTACGGTGACCCTGGCTGTGATGCCCAGGCTACGGTGACCCTGCTGTGATGCCCGGGCTACGGTGACCCTGGCTGTGATGCCCAGGCTACGGTGACCCTGGCTGTGATGCCCAGGCTACGGTGATCCTGGCTGTGATGCCCAGGCTACGGTGACTCTGGCTGTGATGCCCAGGCTACGGTGACCCTGACTGTGATGCCCAGGCTACGGTGACCCTGGCTGTGATGCCCAGGCTACGGTGACCCTGACTGTGATGCCAAGGCTACGGTGACCCTGGCTGTGATGCCCGGGCTACGGTGACCCTGGCTGTGATGCCCAGGCTACGGTGACCCTGGCTGTGATGCCCAGGTTACGGTCACCCTGGCTGTGATGCCCAGGCTACGGTGAACCTGGCTGTGATGCCCAGGCTACGGTGACCCTGGCTGTGATGCCCAGGCTACGGTGACCCTGCTGTGATGCCCGGGCTACGGTGACCCTGGCTGTGATGCCCAGGCTACGGTGACCCTGACTGTGATGCCCAGGCTACGGTGATCCTGGCTGTGATTCCCAGGCTACGGTGAACCTGGCTGTGATGCCCAGGCTACGGTGACCCTGGCTGTGATGCCCAGGCTACGATGACCCTGGCTGTGATGCCCGGGCTACGGTGACCCTGGCTGTGATGCCCAGGCTACGGTGAACCTGGCTGTGATGCCCAGGCTACGGTGACCCTGGCTGTGATGCCCAGGCTACGGTGACCCTGGCTGTGATACCCAGGCTACGGTGACCCTGGCTGTGATGCCCAGGCTACGGTGACCCTGGCTGTGATACCCAGGCTACGGAGACCCTGGCTGTGATACCCAGGCTACGGTGACCCTGGCTGTGATGCCCAGGCTACTGTGACCCTGGCTGTGATACCTAGGCTACGGTGACCCAGGCTGTGATGCCCGGGCTACGGTGACCCTGGTTGTGTCGCCCAGGCTACGGTGACCCTGGCTGTGATGCCCAGGCTACGGTGACCCTGGCTGTGATGCCCAGGCTACTGTGACCCTGGCTGTGATGCCCAGGCTACGGTGACCCTGGCTGTGATGCCCAGGCTACGGTGACCCTGGCTGTGATGCCCAGGCTACGGTGACCCTGGCTGTGATGCCCAGGCTACGGTGACCCTGGCTGTGATGCCCAGGCTACGGTGACCCTGGCTGTGACCCTACGGTGACCCTGGCTGTGATGCCCAGGCTACGGTGACCCTGGCTGTGATGCCCGGGCTACGGTGACCCTGGCTGTGATGCCCAGGCTACGGTGACCCTGGCTGTGATCCCCAGGCTACGGTGACCCTGGCTGTGATGCCCAGGCTACGGTGAACCTGGCTGTGATGCCCAGGCTACGGTGACCCTGGCTGTGATGCCCAGGCTACGGTGACCCTGGCTGTGATGCCCAGGCTACGGTGACCCTGGCTGTGATGCCCAGGCTACGGTGACCCTGGCTGTGATACCCAGGCTACGGTGACCCTGGCTGTGATACCCAGGCTACGGTGACCCTGGCTGTGATACCCAGGCTACGGTGACCCAGGCTGTGATGCCCGGGCTACGGTGACCCTGGTTGTGTCGCCCAGGCTACGGTGACCCTGGCTGTGATGCCCAGGCTACGGTGACCCTGGCTGTGATGCCCAGGCTACGGTGACCCTGGCTGTGATGCCCAGGCTACGGTGACCCTGGCTGTGATGCCCAGGCTACGGTGACCCTGGCTGTGATGCCCAGGCAACGGTGACCCTGGCTGTGATGCCCAGGCTACGGTGACCCTGGCTGTAATGCCCAGGCTACGGTGACCCTGGCTGTGATGCCCAGGCTACGGTGACCCTGGCTGTGATGCTCAGGCTACGGTGACCCTGGCTGTGATGCCCAGGCTACGGTGACCCTGGCTGTGATGCCCAGGCTACGGTGACCCTGGCTGTGATGCCCAGGCTACGGTGACCCTGGCTGTGATGCCCAGGCTACGGTGACCCTTGCTGTGATGCTCAGGCTACGGTGACCCTGGTTGTGATGCCCAGGCTACGGTGACCCTGGCTGTGATGCCCAGGCTACGGTGTCCCTGGCTGTGATGCCCAGGCTACGGTGACCCTGGCTGTGACGCCCAGGCTACGGTGACCCTGGCTGTGATGCCCAGGCTACGGTGACCCTGGTTGTGTCGCCCAGGCTACGGTGTCCCTGGCTGTGATGCCCAGGCTACGGTGACCCTGGCTGTGATGCCCAGGCTACGGTGACCCTGGCTGTGATGCCCAGGCTACGGTGACCCTGGCTGTGATGCCCAGGCTACGGTGACCCTGGCTGTGATGCCCAGGCTACGGTGACCCTGGCTGTGATGCCCAGGCTACGGTGACCCTGACTGTGATGCCAAGGCTACGGTGACCCTGGCTGTGATGCCCGGGCTACGGTGACCCTGGCTGTGATGCCCAGGCTACGGTGACCCTGGCTGTGATGCCCAGGCTACGGTGACCCTGGCTGTGATGCCCAGGCTACGGTGAACCTGGCTGTGATGCCCAGGCTACGGTGACCCTGGCTGTGATGCCCAGGCTACGGTGACCCTGGCTGTGATACCCAGGCTACGGTGACCCTGGCTGTGATACCCAGGCTACGGTGACCCTGGCTGTGATGCCCAGGCTACGGTGACCCTGGCTGTGATACCCAGGCTACGGTGACCCTGGCTGTGATACCCAGGCTACGGAGACCCTGGCTGTGATACCCAGGCTACGGTGACCCTGGCTGTGATACCCAGGCAACGGTGACCCTGGCTGTGATACCTAGGCTACGGTGACCCAGGCTGTGATGCCCGGGCTACGGTGACCCTGGTTGTGTCGCCCAGGCTACAGTGACCCTGGCTGTGATGCCCAGGCTACGGTGACCCTGGCTGTGATGCCCAGGCTACGGTGACCCTGGCTGTGATGCCCAGGCTACGGTGACCCTGGCTGTGATGCCCAGGCTACGGTGACCCTGGCTGTGATGCCCAGGCTACGGTGACCCTGGCTGTGATGCCCGGGCTACGGTGACCCTGGCTGTGATGCCCAGGCTACGGTGACCCTGGCTGTGATGCCCAGGCTACGGTGACCCTGACTGTGATGCCAAGGCTACGGTGACCCTGGCTGTGATACCCAGGCTACGGTGACCCTGGCTGTGATGCCCAGGCTATGGTGACCCTGGCTGTGATACCCAGGCTACGGTGACCCTGGCTGTGATACCCAGGCTATGGAGACCCTGGCTGTGATACCAAGGCTACGGTGACCCTGGCTGTGATACCCAGGCTACGGTGACCCTGGCTGTGATACCTAGGCTACGGTGACCCAGGCTGTGATGCCCGGGCTACGGTGACCCTGGTTGTGTCGCCCAGGCTACGGTGACCCTGGCTGTGATGCCCAGGCTACGGTGACCCTGGCTGTGATGCCCAGGCTACGGTGACCCTGGCTGTGATGCCCAGGCTACGGTGACCCTGGCCGTGATGCCCAGGCTACGGTGACCCTGGCTGTGATGCCCAGGCTACGGTGACCCTGGCTGTGATGCCCAGGCTACGGTGACCCTGACTGTGATGCCAAGGCTACGGTGACCCTGGCTGTGATGCCCGGGCTACGGTGACCCTGGCTGTGATGCCCAGGCTACGGTGACCCTGGCTGTGATGCCCAGGTTACGGTGACCCTGGCTGTGATGCCCAGGCTATGGTGAACCTGGCTGTGATGCCCAGGCTACGGTGACCCTGGCTGTGATGCCCAGGCTACGGTGACCCTGCTGTGATGCCCGGGCTACGGTGACCCTGGCTGTGATGCCCAGGCTACGGTGACCCTGGCTGTGATGCCCAGGCTACGGTGACCCTGGCTGTGATGCCCAGGCTACGGTGACTCTGGCTGTGATGCCCAGGCTACGGTGACCCTGACTGTGATGCCCAGGCTACGGTGACCCTGGCTGTGATGCCCAGGCTACGGTGACCCTGACTGTGATGCCAAGGCTACGGTGACCCTGGCTGTGATGCCCGGGCTACGGTGACCCTGGCTGTGATGCCCAGGCTACGGTGACCCTGGCTGTGATGCCCAGGTTACGGTCACCCTAGCTGTGATGCCCAGGCTACGGTGAACCTGGCTGTGATGCCCAGGCTACGGTGACCCTGGCTGTGATGCCCAGGCTACGGTGACCCTGCTGTGATGCCCGGGCTACGGTGACCCTGGCTGTGATGCCCAGGCTACGGTGACCCTGGCTGTGATGCCCAGGCTACGGTGATCCTGGCTGTGATTCCCAGGCTACGGTGACCCTGGCTGTGATGCCCAGGCTACGATGACCCTGGCTGTGATGCCCGGGCTACGGTGACCCTTGCTGTGATTCCCAGGCTACGGTGAACCTGGCTGTGATACCCAGGCTACGGTGACCCTGGCTGTGATGCCCAGGCTACGGTGACCCTGGCTGTGATGCCCCCGATGAGGCTATGCCCGGGCTACGGTGACCCTGCCCAGGCTGTGATGACCCAGGCTACGGTGACCCTGGCTGTGATGCCCAGGCTACGGTGACCCTACCCAGGCTGTGATACCCAGGCTACGGTGACCCTACGGAGACCCGGACTGTGATGCCAAGGCTACGGTGACCCTGGCTGTGATGCCCAGGCTTCGGTGACCCTGGCTGTGATACCCAGGCTACGGTGACCCTGGCTGTGATACCCAGGCTACGGTGACCCTGGCTGTGATGCCCAGGCTACGGTGACCCTGGCTGTGATACCCAGGCTACGGTGACCCTGGCTGTGATACCCAGGCTACGGAGACCCTGGCTGTGATACCCAGGCTACGGTGACCCTGGCTGTGATACCCAGGCTACGGTGACCCTGGCTGTGATGCCCAGGCTACGGTGACCCTGGCTGTGATACCCAGGCTACGGTGACCCTGGCTGTGATACCCAGGCTACGGAGACCCTGGCTGTGATACCCAGGCTACGGTGACCCTGGCTGTGATACCCAGGCTACGGTGACCCTGGCTGTGATGCCCAGGCTACGGTGACCCTGGCTGTGATGCCCAGGCTACGGTGACCCTGGCTGTGATGCCCAGGCTACGGTGACCCTGGCTGTGATGCCCAGGCTACGGTGAACCTGGCTGTGATGCCCAGGCTACGGTGACCCTGGCTGTGATGCCCAGGCTACGGTGACCCTGGCTGTGATACCCAGGCTACGGTGACCCTGGCTGTGATACCCAGGCTACGGTGACCCTGGCTGTGATGCCCAGGCTACGGTGACCCTGGCTGTGATACCCAGGCTACGGTGACCCTGGCTGTGATACCCAGGCTACGGAGACCCTGGCCGTGATACCCAGGCTACGGTGACCCTGGCTGTGATACCCAGGCTACGGTGACCCTGGCTGTGATACCTAGGCTACGGTGACCCAGGCTGTGATGCCCGGGCTACGGTGACCCTGGTTGTGTCGCCCAGGCTACGGTGACCCTGGCTGTGATGCCCAGGCTACGGTGACCCTGGCTGTGATGCCCAGGCTACGGTGACCCTGGCTGTGATGCCCAGGCTACGGTGACCCTGGCTGTGATGCCCAGGCTACGGTGACCCTGGCTGTGATGCCCAGGCTACGGTGACCCTGGCTGTGATGCCCGGGCTACGGTGACCCTGGCTGTGATGCCCAGGCTACGGTGACCCTGACTGTGATGCCAAGGCTACGGTGACCCTGGCTGTGATGCCCAGGCTACGGTGACCCTGACTGTGATGCCAAGGCTACGGTGACCCTGACTGTGATACCCAGGCTACGGTGACCCTGGCTGTGATGCCCAGGCTATGGTGACCCTGGCTGTGATACCCAGGCTACGGTGACCCTGGCTGTGATACCCAGGCTACGGAGACCCTGGCTGTGATACCAAGGCTACGGTGACCCTGGCTGTGATACCCAGGCTACGGTGACCCTGGCTGTGATACCTAGGCTACGGTGACCCAGGCTGTGATGCCCGGGCTACGGTGACCCTGGTTGTGTCGCCCAGGCTACGGTGACCCTGGCTGTGATGCCCAGGCTACGGTGACCCTGGCTGTGATGCCCAGGCTACGGTGACCCTGGCTGTGATGCCCAGGCTACGGTGACCCTGGCTGTGATGCCCAGGCTACGGTGACCCTGGCTGTGATGCCCAGGCTACGGTGACCCTGGCTGTGATGCCCAGGCTACGGTGACCCTGACTGTGATGACAAGGCTACGGTGACCCTGGCTGTGATGCCCGGGCTACAGTGACCCTGGCTGTGATGCCCAGGCTACGGTGACCCTGGCTGTGATGCCCAGGTTACGGTGACCCTGGCTGTGATGCCCAGGCTACGGTGAACCTGGCTGTGATGCCCAGGCTACGGTGACCCTGGCTGTGATGCCCAGGCTACGGTGACCCTGCTGTGATGCCCGGGCTACGGTGACCCTGGCTGTGATGCCCAGGCTACGGTGACCCTGGCTGTGATGCCCAGGATACGGTGATCCTGGCTGTGATGCCCAGGCTACGGTGACTCTGGCTGTGATGCCCAGGCTACGGTGACCCTGACTGTGATGCCCAGGCTACGGTGACCCTGGCTGTGATGCCCAGGCTACGGTGACCCTGACTGTGATGCCAAGGCTACGGTGACCCTGGCTGTGATGCCCGGGCTACGGTGACCCTGGCTGTGATGCCCAGGCTACGGTGACCCTGGCTGTGATGCCCAGGTTACGGTCACCCTGGCTGTGATGCCCAGGCTACGGTGAACCTGGCTGTGATGCCCAGGCTACGGTGACCCTGGCTGTGATGCCCAGGCTACGGTGACCCTGCTGTGATGCCCGGGCTACGGTGACCCTGGCTGTGATGCCCAGGCTACGGTGACCCTGACTGTGATGCCCAGGCTACGGTGATCCTGGCTGTGATTCCCAGGCTACGGTGAACCTGGCTGTGATGCCCAGGCTACGGTGACCCTGGCTGTGATGCCCAGGCTACGATGACCCTGGCTGTGATGCCCGGGCTACGGTGACCCTGGCTGTGATGCCCAGGCTACGGTGAACCTGGCTGTGATGCCCAGGCTACGGTGACCCTGGCTGTGATGCCCAGGCTACGGTGACCCTGGCTGTGATACCCAGGCTACGGTGACCCTGGCTGTGATGCCCAGGCTACGGTGACCCTGGCTGTGATACCCATGCTACGGAGACCCTGGCTGTGATACCCAGGCTACGGTGACCCTGGCTGTGATGCCCAGGCTACTGTGACCCTGGCTGTGATACCTAGGCTACGGTGACCCAGGCTGTGATGCCCGGGCTACGGTGACCCTGGTTGTGTCGCCCAGGCTACGGTGACCCTGGCTGTGATGCCCAGGCTACGGTGACCCTGGCTGTGATGCCCAGGCTACTGTGACCCTGGCTGTGATGCCCAGGCTACGGTGACCCTGGCTGTGATGCCCAGGCTACGGTGACCCTGGCTGTGATGCTCAGGCTACGGTGACCCTGGCTGTGATGCCCAGGCTACGGTGACCCTGGCTGTGATGCCCAGGCTACGGTGACCCTGACTGTGATGCCAAGGCTACGGTGACCCTGGCTGTGATGCCCGGGCTACGGTGACCCTGGCTGTGATGCCCAGGCTACGGTGACCCTGGCTGTGATGCCCAGGTTACGGTGACCCTGGCTGTGATGCCCAGGCTACGGTGAACCTGGCTGTGATGCCCAGGCTACGGTGACCCTGGCTGTGATGCCCAGGCTACGGTGACCCTGGCTGTGATGCCCAGGCTACGGTGACCCTGGCTGTGATGCCCAGGCTACGGTGACCCTGGCTGTGATACCCAGGCTACGGTGACCCTGGCTGTGATACCCAGGCTTCGGTGACCCTGGCTGTGATACCCAGGCTACGGTGACCCTGGCTGTGATACCCAGGCTACGGTGACCCTGGCTGTGATGCCTAGGCTACGGTGACCCAGGCTGTGATACCCAGGCTACGGTGACCCTGGCTGTGATACCCAGGCTACGGTGACCCTGGCTGTGATACCCAGGCTACGGTGACCCAGGCTGTGATGCCCGGGCTACGGTGACCCTGGCTGTGATACCCAGGCTACGGTGACCCTGGCTGTGATACCTAGGCTACGGTGACCCAGGCTGTGATGCCCGATCTACGGTGACCCTGGCTGTGATACCCAGGCTACGGTGACCAAGGCTGTAATGCCCAGGCTACGGTGACCCTGGCTGTGATACCCAGGCTACGGTGACCCTGGCTGTGATACCCAGGCTACGGTGACCCAGGCTGTGATACCCAGGCTACGGTGACCCTGGCTGTGATACCCAGGCTACGGTGACCCAGGCTGTGATACCAAGGCTACGGTGACCCAGGCTGTGATACCCAGGCTACGGTGACCCAGGCTGTGATAACCAGGCTACGGTGACCCAGGCTGTGATACCCAGGCTACGGTGACCCAGGCTGTGATACCCAGGCTACGGTGACCCTGGCTGTGATACCCAGGCTACGGTGACCCAGGCTGTGATACCCAGGCTACGGTGACCCTGGCTGTGATGCCCAGGCTACTGTGACCCAGGCTGTGATACCCAGGCTATGGTGACCCTGGCTGTGATACCCAGGCTACGGTGACCCAGGCTGTGATACCCAGGCTACGGTGACCCTGGCTGTGATACCCAGGCTACGGTGACCCAGGCTGTGATACCCAGGCTACGGTGACCCTGGCTGTGATACCCAGGCTACGGTGACCCTGGCTGTGATACCCAGGCTTCGGTGACCCTGGCTGTGATACCCAGGCTACGGTGACCCAGGCTGTGATACCCAGGCTACGGTGACCCAGGCTGTGATACCCAGGCTACGGTGACCCTGGCTGTGATACCCAGGCTACGGTGACCCAGGCTGTGATACCCAGGCTACGGTGACCCTGGCTGTGATACCCAGGCTACGGTGACCCAGGCTGTGATACCCAGGCTACGGTGACCCTGGCTGTGATACCCAGGCTACGGTGACCCAGGCTGTGATACCCAGGCTACGGTGACCCAGGCCGTGATACCCAGGCTACGGTGACCCTGGCTGTGATACCCAGGCTACGGTGACCCAGGCTGTGATACCCAGGCTACGGTGACCCAGGCTGTGATACCCAGGCTACGGTGACCCAGGCTGTGATACCCAGGCTACGGTGACCCTGGCTGTGATACCCAGGCTACGGAGACCCAGGTTGTGATATCCAGGCTTCGGTGACCCAGGCTGTGATACCCAGGCTACGGTGACCCTGGCTGTGATACCCAGGCTACGGTGACCCTGGCTGTGATACCCAGGCTACGGTGACCCAGGCTGTGATACCCAGGCTACGGTGACCCAGGCTGTGATACCCAGGCTACGGTGACCCTGCTGTGATGCCCAGGCTACGGTGACCCAGGCTGTAATGCCCAGACTCAGTGTCTCGGTATAAATTGGATTCCTCTTGCCTTTTACATTCTTCTGTATTATTTTTAATGTTTTTACGAGAGGATAACATATTGACAACAAGTGGAATACAACATGTCCCGCAACCTTTATGTTCACGCTGGTGACCAGGTACTGACTAGTGTATGTGGT